>NC_057865.1:28140000-28440000 GCF_019393635.1 Dromiciops gliroides | reverse complement strand
AATAATAATTAGCTTATTTAAGAAGAGTTTACACAATAGGACATTTAGATACAGTGTGTGCGTCATAAATGCTTATTGGTTGACTGGCTGATCACCTTGGGCAACAGAGATTAGCTCAGTACTGTTTTGGTTGGGTACAAGATGTAAACCTTATTGAATTCCTTGTGATACTGGGGTTCCTCTGGTTGGCTAAGGGAAGACTCATAATCCAAGAGAGGGAAGGTGCAGTAGTAGAAAAACAGATGAGCTTGGGAGTCAGAAGCCTTGAGCTTAGATTCTGGCTCTTCCAGTTACCAGCTGTATGACTGTGGGTAAGTCACTCACCTCTCCTGAGCCTCTGTATCTCATTTTAAAAATGGGGCATCATAATATAACTTTGAGAACAAGAACTGGCAGCTTCCTTTTTTTGTGTCCCCAATGCCCAGCACATAGTAGGTTCTTAATAAATGCCTGACATTGTGCACATAATAGGTTCTTAATAAATGCTTGACATTTGTGTACATAGTATGTGCTTAATAAATGCTTGACGTGCACATAGTAGGTGCTTAATAAATGCTTATTGCTTGGCATAACTAAACTTGCTACCTGTTTCACATGAAATAATACTTGAAAATCACTTTATGCTGATCAAGTGGTGTATAAATGTGAACAGGTCCAGAGGTCTTCATGCTTTTGCACAGGCTCTCCAGCATGTTTGGGAAGTAAATCCTCACCTCCAATCTTGGACTTGCTAGCACTGATCAGATGCCACCCCTTTCACACAGTCGTTCATGATTTCTCCAAGTATCAGCATTCTCCCTTTCTTGAAATTGTTTTGTGCTACTTAATATATTTGTTTGTTTGCTGATTGGCCTGGTGATTTCATCAGCATAGGGAGTTCTAGGTGAGGAACTTTGTCTGCAAGTGGACATCAGTGCTTACTCCCCATTTTTTTCTTTTTTCTTTGACTATATGTGACTTTTAAAAACTTATTGCCTTGCGCAAACTTCATTTTTATTGTATCTTAGTAAAATGTAAAGGGCAGGGACTGTTTGATTTTTATCTCTATCCCCAGCAGTTTGGCATCATGCCCAGTCCATCATGGGCACTCAGTCTCTGTGGCTGAAGTAAAGCAGTGATCCAAACTGTTCTGCTAAGAATGGAGGCAAATGGAGCTATTCCTCTCCCTTCTTTGTGACCTCATGGTATCCTTAGGGAATGAAAAAGAGCCTGTGCTCTGAGAGGAACAATAGCCATGCTCTCAGATCCTCATATCTGTGCCTTCCTGTGACTGAAGTGTGAGAACTATGGCCATGAGAGACAAGAGTGCTTTGTGTGTTACCTTTCTTTTATGAGACTTTTGTTTTCCCTTAAAGTAGGTTATGCTTGTTATTCAGGAGTGTCCACCTCTACGTGACCCCATGGACAAAGTCCATGGAGTTTTCTTGGTCAAGATACAGCAGTGGCTTGCCATTTCCTTCTACAATGTGTTATCATTTTACAGAGGAATTGAGGAATTGAGACAAATAGATTTTAAGTGACTTGCCCAGGGTCACACAGCTTGTAAGTGTCTGACGTCACATTTGAACTCAGGTCTTCCTGATTACAGGCCCAGTGCTCTATCCACAGCACCACCTAGTTGCCTCAACTTATACTTAGCCCCAGAGAAAAGATGAAGGAAATAGAGCTAGCACTGTGATGGAGAACATTCCATATACTCTCAAACTCAGTTGATATGCTATTTTTGCTGGGTTTTTTCTTTCTTTTTCTCTCCATTTTCTTTCTCCCTCTCACCCTCCCTTCCTCTCTTCTTCCCTTCTCCCCCTCTCCCTTTCCTTCCTTCTTGCTTTAGAGGATAATTCTAAAAGGCCACAGGAGACCACTTTACTTTGAAAAAGGGCCTAAAAAGAACCATGATTTTTATCAGACAGATTCCAGAGTTTGGTGCGATGAAATCCTCCACCCAGGCAGGTTCAGTTCAGAAAAAGTATGATTGTCTTGCTCCCTCTGCCTTGAGCCCTTGCCAAGCAGGCTTTTGTCCATGTCTGTGTGTCTATAAATATCTATATCAAGATAATAGTGTTTTGGTCTTGTCCAATGAATACTTTGTGTGTGTATGCACAAACACACACATATACACCAGTTTGAGCACAGACAGTGCCACAAATTTCCAACTGACCAAGGGTCTGGAATGCCCGTAGGGCCATCGCCCTTAGAAAACATGTGGTTCCAGAGGATGAAACTGTCTTTTGTTAGGAATTGACTGGGAGCCTATTTCTATTTTTTGCCCTAGGAAAAAAAAGCTGATGGAATTTGAGTTGGACTGGGTGGGAGCTTGATAATAGAGGAGAGTAAGCGAGGATGTTCTCCAGGTAGAAGGAGCAAAATGAACAAAAGCATTGAGGGGAGAAAAGGTCGCAAGCTTTTTCCAGATGCAGAGAATTGTTCTCCCTGGCCAGAGTGTCCAGCATGTGGTGGGCAGCCCTGTGAAGAAAGGCTAAAAAAGGGACCTGGTGCCGATCCTAAAGGGCTTTGAATGCTGGACCAAGGGGTTTTCATTTCCCACTTAAACATAACGCCAGAGGTCAAATGCAGAAAGCTTCCTAGAGGCTTCATCTTGAGCATTTTCAGACTTTGTTCCTCTTACTCAGAAGGGTCCTTTTGTTTTTCGGGCTTCTTCAGTTGCAATCTTTTTTTTTTTTTTTTGGCAGGGCAATGGGGGTTAAGTGACTTGCCCAGGGTCACACAGCTAGTAAGTGTCAGGTGTCTGAAGTTGGATTTGAATTCAGGTCCTCCTGAATCCAGGGCCGGTGCTCTATCCACTGCATCACCTAGCTGCCCCCCTTTCAGTTGCAGTCTTGTCCAGGCAACAACAGGCTGCGTCTGCTGAGGACTAGCTTGAGACCTAAGAGGCGATCTATTATTCCAAACCTGTCATTTTACAGACGAGGAGACTGAATGCTAAGAACGATTCAATGACTTGCTCAGGACCATACAGCTAGTAAGTATATGAGTTGGGATTCCAATTCAGGTCTTCGCTCTAAATTCAGAACTCCATTCACTTTACCATGTAGCTGCCTTAAGTCCAGTAGGCTTGATAATGAATTATTTGGCCATGGAAAGCTGTGAAATGTATAACAATATTAAATGGTCCTCAGTTCCTTATGAACCACTTCCATTTTTGAAGTGACAGTGGTGGATTCATGGGAAAGGAGGCAGAAGATGCTAATAATCCCACAGTTTATGAACTGTCTAGAAACATTCATTTAGCTTTTGGCACTCTTAAGAGCGATATTCTTGTCTGATGACCAGTGAATAGGAGAAAGTGAATCATAGTCACCTTGACATTCTTGCTGTTAATGAAAGTGGAAGCCATTAAAAAGCAGGAGCTAAATGGAAAGATGGTTAACATGTTCTTCTTGGAGAGGAGAGGGGAGGAGAGGAAATGAAGGAGCTGGCAGATTTCATTGAGTATCTGAAGGTAACAAGGAACATCATTTAATGGAACTCTTGGTCATCTTGTATTATGGTGCTCATGATAAGTAAAAAGCTGATGAAGGTAACTATAGCTTATGTACGAACATCTGTTGCCGAGGATGAAGGACAGAGAAATTCCACAAGGAACTCAATAAGACCATAAAAATTAAATCAATATGTACTGTAATGTACGATAACTTCAGTGCAAAGGTGGAGAAGGGGAGGGGTGGTGAAAAATGGGTTGGGAAATATGGCTCAGGATGAAAAAAATTAGAGATGAAAAGCTTATAGGACCTTCATGCCTATATTACTACTACTTTCTTCAAGAAGAGAGGAAGCACTAGACAAGATGGATACCAAATAATACTTTTTTAAAAATAGGAAATTGGAAAAGAAACATAAGCGTAGATGATCAGTTTCCTAAGGAAATGTGACCACTGTAAATCAATCACCACAATGAGGAGAACAAAGGAGCCCAGAAACTGCCTCAGCCAGCAAACTCTTGATCTTCTTGCCAAGTGGAAAGATATGGCAGTCAAGGGTAACGCTGGTTTATGACATAAACACATTTGTAAAATCTTACGGAGAAGGATAGAAAAAAAGAAATCTGGGCAAAAATTGCCTCATAAAACAGCAAGAAAATGGCAGAAGGAAAATAATAAGTTTACACAAGGTATGGCAAGACATGTACGGGAGCCAAATCATCATGAGAACATTTTAAGGATGAAATTGGAAGGAGGGGAAAAACATGACCAAAAAAAGAATCTGTCAATATTTTAATAACAAACTATTTTCTTCCTAGGGTATTTGTGTCCCAACATCACAGTCCCTAGTGTGCTTTATATAGCACTAAAAAAACAAACAAACATGGGAAGAGGTGATGAACTAGACCAAGTGTACCCAAAGGAGGTCTGGATGTGAAATGATGTCATTTTGAGAGCATTGAAAGATTGATTGTCATTTGAGAGAGGGTAGGATACCAGGGCATTTAGAACAACCACAGAAACAACACCACAGTCTTGGTAAACTACTGGGTTAAAAGGATTCTCTTGGTCCATCAATTGGAATGGGGTTAATGGTTCAATTTGGGCATACATTTGATTTAAGGATACATGGAGACTGAAGTTAGCAGTCCCACAGTAAACACCAGTAACTGCTCTGCTTGGTTCCTGGGCCAGAGGGCCCCAAATCCATTAGATGGAGATGGTTGTTGATGGTAGTGTTCTTAACACAGGTCAAAGAATTACCTTTTGGAGAGGATCTCTTCGACTTAAATAGGAACTCTAGACCATGTAAAGGGTAGTTGTTTTAAGCATAACCAAGTTCAGGTGATTTTTACCCTAAAGAGTATTTTCTCCACTTTGAGTTCAAGTGCAAGGCATGTTCCCAGGTTTGGGAGCAATATGCATCCTGAAAAAAGAGATTTTGAGAAAAATCAGGATGTGAGACTATCCTGAAAATTCTCCCACAGAAGTTATAGAAGTTGTTAACTCCTAAAAATAGATCATCAAGAAGAAAATAGCAATCATATTCCATTACATCTATTGGTCATAATTTCTTAATTGGAAAAAAAGAAATGAAATTTAATTTTAAAATTTTTATAAAATACCAAAACCATCCCCTATGCCTACTTTCTATCTCTATAAAGTCTTTATGAGGAGATCCTCAAATATATTGAGGGCATCCTCAGCTGTTACCAACATAGACACTATGACAAGGAAGCAGGCAGGCTTTTGAAAGCTAACTAATGCCACAGACATCTTTACAGACACACATTTGAATGAGAGACGCCACCCGCAGCCCAAGTGTCTTTCATGTATGTATTAAAAGTCAAGCAAAATTCTTTGAACTATGCAACAACAGAAAGACCTTTGCTCTTTCACCTTCTGATTGTAGGAGGGAGGGAGGGAAGAAGGAAGGAAAGAAGGAAGGAAGGAAAGAAGGAGAATGAAACGAAACAAAACCTGGAGGCATGTGTTTGCCTAAGGTTTTTGCCATTGTCCTACACAACTTCCAGGGAAGAATCCAAATGGGAAATGACCCCTTGTAGACTTGGAGGTCCCCCACATTATCTTATTTGTGAACCACATTGTGTGGTTCTGGAAATGTTGAAAAGATGTCTAAATCCATTCCTAATCCCTCAAAGGAATCTATTCTGACTATCTACACAAGACAAACCAAGTAGATGAAGAATGCCTGTTGTCAAGACTGTGATATGCATTTGAATGGATGGTCCATACATCTAGTCCATTAGTACAAAAGTCTTCAAAATGCATCACAAATGGATAATGAACTAGCTCCCAAAAAATGAAATGAAGAAAGACGACGGCTGGGTTTATCTTTGTAAAAATTCATGGGTCTTTTTTTTTAATTGGCCCTAAGGCAAGCTGAAAGAAAGATCCAACTTATAATAACACCTACATTGTTCTCTTAATGTCCCATGACTGCAAAGCATGGAATAGTACAGTCTTTGAAAAGTAAAACAAAAATGGAGACAATGGACCGATGCACAGATTGTAATCTATCCCCCCCCTCCCCCCCGTGGCTTTCACACAAGAAGTGATGTGTTCAAATCTGGCTTCAGACACTTGCCACGAGCTCTATGACCCTTGGCAAGTCACTTAACCCTCATTGCCCCACCTCAAAACAACAACAACAAAAACAACAAAAGAAATGATGTGTCATATACATGACCAGCAAAAGAAGGTGGACCATTCCGGTCATGTGGAAAAAGTAGATGACCAAAGGGTGACCTGCATGCAGACTGTATTAATACCTGGTTGCAATCTCAAAGAACCCAAAAGATGGCTCCCAAAATGCTGAGAAGCTTCTGAACAGAGGAGGTATCCAAGATGTGGATGAGAGCCGCATGGATGCTAAGGCATAGATCAATTGCTTGGAGGAAATACCGTCATTGATAAGATCATAGATAAATATTCTTCATCTCCACCACTACCACCACCACTACCATCATCTAGTAGCAGTTGGGTGGCATTATAGTGTATAGAGCTCTGGACTTGGAGGCAGGAACACCTGAGTTCAAATCCTGCCTCAGCTGCCAACCAGCCCTGTAACCCTGGGAAAGTCATTTAACCCACCTCAGCCTCAGTTTCCTCATATGTAAAATGGGAATAATAACATCTCCCTCTGAAGGTTATTTTGAGGATCAAATGAAGTCATATTGGTAAAGCGTTTTGTAGACTTTAAAGTTCTTAATAAATGCTGGCTATTGTCTACCCCCATGTCAATGAAACACTTGAGCATAAGTAATATAAGAGAAAACCAGACATTCAGAATCCACTTAGAGGAACAAATGAAGTGGAAAACTCTTGTTTTCTTTAGTGTCCTCCATCCACAGGGTAGGTGTCAGGATCAAATGGGATAATGTCTTTTAAAGCACTTTGCAAACTTTGAAAGTACTACATAAATGCATGTTGCTGTTAGCTAAAACTATATATCATCCCCATTTTACAGATGAGGAACCTGAGGAAGATAGGTGTTAAGTGACTTGCCCAGGGTCACACAGTTAGTAAATATCTGAAGCTAGATTTGAACTTAAGTCATTCTAGCTGCAGGCCCAGCACTCTGTCTGATGTGCTCCCTAATCAATATTCATTTTGCATCTTTCCTTTGGACCATTTCTAGATTTCTAGGTGTTATAATAAAGGGAGCTAGGGGCCCAGAGTGAGGAAGATGTGAGGTTAAACCCTGCCTCAGACACTATTCAGCCCTATTCCCGTTGAACCATACTGCCCGTTCATAGACCTGAATTCACATTCAATAGAGAGGAGACCTCTGCTGATGGGAGCCAGGGGGAGATCACTGGCCCATAACTGTTAGAAAAGTTGGGAAGGGGGTGGAGGAAGACCAGAATATTTTAGACAAGCAAGACTTCTCTTACCCATTCCTGGTTATTTACTGGGAACTGGAGGTACCTTAGAAGTCATAGAATCCAACCCTCTTATTGGACCTGAGAGGTCAAGTCATATGAGTCATATGGCTACCACATGTCCGAGGCAGGATCTGAACCCGGCTCTTTCTGATGCTGAATGGGATACTCTCTCTACTCTTTTTGCTTGGTGAAGCAGAGGAGGTGGGGCACTGGTCATTTTCTAGCATGTGTCTTGTAAATTTGTAGCTTTTCTCCTCAAATATATTGTTATTGATGATATCCATCTGGGAATTTTTTTTTCTTAAATGGACTGCGGCTTGTGTGCAGTGGATGAAGCAATTGGAGTGAGTGCCTCTCCCTGGGGACAGAATTCATCACTGTTGTAGAAGATGGTGACATTTTAGAAAGAAACTCAGGGGGAATGGAACACTTAAAAAATTAGATTTAAACACACTGGCCCAGAATTGATTCTGATTACATTCAGATGGGCACACTGATGGATTAGCAGCCTTACAAATGTTTGGCCCATTTCTCACTCCGCTAATAATCAGAATAATCTAATTTTCAATGTCATTTAATGTACTGCTTTCAAGGTTAGAATAGATCATATTTCTAATAAAACCCTGCAATTAGGTAATGAATAATACAGTAAGGCCGGTGTTCAGAGCCCCTTTATTTCCAGACTTCACCATTGCAGGCAGGAATGTGTAGGCACCTTTTTTCTTGGAACATGCCAGGTGCATTAAAAGTCTTTGACTGCATCCTGGGGAGTATTTTTTACCAGGGTGTCCTGGGTGGCATACTTGGATGTAGGGATATTCTAGAGAAAGGGAAGCATGAGATTTTTTTTTTGGAGAAACAAACATTTCTCAAAAGGAAAATATAGGTTTGATCCCTCTTAATATATATTGTCTTTGTACCTGAAAAAATACCTTGGTGACTTGCCAGGGCGTTTATTGGATTTCTCTAGTAATTGCCACTTCTTCTCCCACTCCATTTTTTTATATACATCCCTCAAGAAATACTATGTTTTAGTTCTAAATATTTTTCCAATATCCATTGAAATCACAGCTGACATTACTGATTTTTCAGCAGAAGCCACAGGATATCCAATTTTGAGCAGGTTTCTCTTGTCGCCTGATGCCCGACCGATGATATTTACACTGATATTTTCTCATGGCTCCATCCACACAGGAAATAATTAGGGGGCTAATGTTTATTGCTGCTATTATTCCATATATGTCAAAATCCATTGTCTGTGATTCTCGATTCATTAATGGGACGTGGTTTAGAGAGACCACATATGGTATTTACATGAAAACATTGTAAGACCTGACAAGAATTACTCAGGCACTTATCAACACATGGAAGGTGTGTGTGTGTGTGTGTGTGTGTGTGTGTGTGTGTGTGTGTGTGTGTGTGCGCGCGCGCGCGCATGCCTGTGTGCACAGGCCACCACGCACATAAGCACTCTGTAGAAAGACCCTGCCCTGATGGCACTAGGGAGGGAGTGGGGGGAACTGGGCAAAGCAGGTTTATGAGCCACACAAAGCTACGAGGGAGGGGTTTGCTGATAAATTGGGCTCTGTTCAGTCCTCTATTTATTAAGGAAACCATCGTGCTAATTTATCCAAGGATCATCCCATTACCAGAGGATCTTTCCAATGTCATCTTGGGAATACAGTCAGTCAATCAATCAGTCAACATTTATTAAGCACCCACTCTGTGCCACGCATATGCTAAGTACCAGGGATACAAAGAGAGGCAAAAGACAGTCCCTGCCCTCAAGATCTTACAATCTATTGGAGGAGACAACATACAAACACACATGTATATATGTATGCATTATGTGTATGTGTTTATATGTGCGTATGCACATAAACATACATGGAGATTTTTGTGGTTGTTAAGTTGTGTCCAATTCTTTGTGACCCCATTTGGGGTTTTCTTAGCTAAGGTACTAGAGTGGTTTGCCATTTCCTTCTCCAGATCATTTTACAGATGAAAAAACTGAGGCAAACAGGGTGAAGTGACTTGCTCAGGGTTATACAGCCAGGAAGTGTCAAGTGTCTGAGGCTGGATTTGAACTCAGGTCCACCTAAATCCAGGGCCGGTGCTTTATCCACTGCACCACCTAGCTGTCCCACCCCCATTTGCTTCTTACAACAACTCTGTGAAGTAGGTGCAGTTATCCTCATTTTACAGATGAGGAAACTGAATCTCAAAGAAGTTCAGTGACTTATCCAGGGTCTACAGTTTAAGTAAGTACCTGAGGCAAAATTTGAACTCAAGTCATTCAGATTCCAACTCCCACTGCTCTCTCCAGTATGTCACCTGGCTACCTAATATGATATGATTATGATATGATATATAATATGCCATGCCATGATATATCATGATATACTATGATATACCACAACATAACATAATAGCAATCTCTGCCCAGGTTAGGAAAGATAAGACTGTTTTGAGGCAGGAAAGATCATTGAGTACTGAGACATTGGGAAAGGATTATGGAACTGAGCCTGGGCAGAAGCTAAGGATCTTGAGGGACAGAAGCGAAGATGGTGTACATTCCAATCCCATGGGACTGCTTAGAAGAAGGTGTGGAGCTCTGAGAAGGAGGGGGAGGGGAGGGGAGGGGATGGGGGGAGGAGGAGGATGAAGGCTGAGTTCAAGGAACATCTGATTCAGTTTGACTGGAAAGCCAAGTATGTGAAAGAATGTGATTTAAAATAAGCCTAGAAAGGGAGGTTGAACTCAATGTGAAGGGCTTTAATGGTTAATAATTTAAGTTAATGATGATAATAATTAACATTTATAGAGTGCCTACTATGCGCCAGGCATTCTGCTAAGCACTTTACAATTATTATCTTATTTGATCCACACAACAGCCTTCGGAGGTAGGTAATATCATCATCTCCATTTTACAGACTGGGTAACTGAGGCAGACAGAGGTTAGTTAAGTGGCTTGACTAGGATCACATAGCTAGTTAGAGTCTGGGGCTGCATTCTAGTCTTCCTGATTCCAGGCTTAGCACTCTACCCATTGTACTACCTTGATGCCCTGATAAAGTGATGATTCAAAAAATATATAAAGAAGCAAGGGATGATAATAGCTATGAGTAAAATTTCACAAGAGGAGGGAGCAGCTAGGTGGCGCAGTGGATAGAGGACCGGCTCTGGATTCAGGAGGACCTGAGTTCAAATCTGGCCTCAAACACTTGACACTTACTAGCTGTGTGACCCTGGGCAAGTCACTTAACCCCCATTGCCCTAGAGAAAAAAAATCCATAAGAGGAAATATAAGCCTCTACTTTTAGATCCAAAAATATCAGTTCCATAAGTTGCAGGCTATAGAATGATAACAGCTGACATTTATATCATGCTGTGAAGTTGATGAAGTATTTTACATAATTTCCTTTGACCGTCTTGTACGCCCTTCCAGATCAGAAGTGTAGCTGTTATCATCGTCATTTGGTAGATGAGAAGACTGAGTCTCAGAGGTGAAGTGACCTTGCCATTGTCATAGAACCAGATTCAAACCCAAGTTTCTCTGGATTCCTGGTCCAGCAACAAGAAGTTCAAGTGAAAAATAATCCAAAGATTCTATTTGACTCTAATGAATTTGGTATGAGCCATTAATTAGCCAGAGAGAGCTGCTACTAAAGCCAACCCAGCTTGACACTTTGATGTTTTTGTGGTCTCTAAACTCATCAATGTGGGGATACCTACAACTGGGGCAGATTACAACCCCTCCGTACAATGTTCTGTATCCTCTTTGACTTGAAGTACTAAGAGGAACCAAGGAAGGTGTCTCACACATTGGGTACCTGATACCAGAATTTAGGGTCATGCAGGAATTTTTCCTTCTCTGGAGCCCTGCCTCACTTTACCCAGGGCTCATCATGCATTCAGAGGATCCTTCCACTGCCATTCAGTATTAGAGAAAAATCACCTAAATTCTAATTCTACTTAATCCTTCAAAGGACAAGTCCTTGGGTGCGGAATTCTCTTTTCCCATGAGCACCAGTGTTCTGACCAGTATTGGGCAGTTGACGAGCTCCTTGCCTCTAGAGGTATTGACGCTTTTGCTTAAAAAGTAGCATCTCCTGATTGTGACCACTCTTCCAGGATGCAGATACTATCAATGGATTTTGTATCTTAGTTCCAGCTTGGACTAGGTGCTAACTTCTTAAACTGTGAGTCGAGACCTCACATAGGGTCATGTAACTGAAGGTGGGGGTCGTGAAAAATTTGGCAACAGCAAAATGTTATGTATACCTACTTGATATACCTACATTCCCCGAGTCACATAAAAAATTCTCAGGCAAAAAGGGGTCTTGAGTGGAAAAAGTTTAAGATGCCCTGGTCTAGGTGACCCCTGAGGTCATTCCTACTATGATTCCTTGATTTAGTATCAGACTTTTTAATAGTAAACCCTTTGAGTATATCATGACTAAACCAAGTCGTGTTCCCAGGTTGCAGACACGTCAAAGAAAGGCAAGATTATTCAGCCTTTACGTTAATCACTAAAGGACACCAGGTCAGAAACCTTGAACTGGTGGCAGTTCTGGGACCAGGTACGTGGTCCTGCTTCTTGTGGTCAACAAGTTTTGAGGCCCTTTTTAGTAACTCTATTTCATATGTTTTACTCTTTCATTCAAGTCAAGGGAAGCTATAGGGGGGTTGCCATTGCTCCATGATCTTCCTATAGGTCAAGAATCAAAGCAGGGATGAGAGGAGGCTGGAATAAATAGAGAAACAGCAGGAATCCAGGACATGAAGCATAACCTCTTTGCTAAGTGATAGAACAGCCAGATCATTCCCTGTTATTGAACACGACAGCCCCTAGAGATGTCTGCCCTTAGTCCAATTTCCTGAATTCTGTCAGAGGCTTCTGGGCTAAGGAGGGGGAATGGGCTTGGAGGCAAGGGGAGTATCCTAGAAAATTAATGAGAAAAATATTATGTTCCGGTTCCAGCATTCCTTTCCAGCTTAAGCCCTGGTCAGTCCTTAATGTGTGCAAAGTTAGCCCGCATGTTTCTCAGGGTAGTGAACCTAGAGGGGGGTCATGGGGAGGGGACATCTGCCGTCCCTCTTCATGGGGAGCTCAGAGTTAAATGGAAGAGACTTCTCCAGAAGGAAACAAAAAAGTCATCCTCTCAGTGACAGGTTAGGTCAACCTGACCCCTCTGCATATATTTCTGATGTTTTCAGTACGTCTAGTCCTACTTCAAGTGCGCTGGAGTACAGGGACGGCCTCGGCACATGGGGAAAGCCCACATCATTTTCAGTCTATCAGGTTTTCCCATTAAGATTTTCAGGAGGATCCATCCTTACCACATACTCAGAAAAGGGGGATTCCCAGAAAATGGTGGGATGAATCAATTTGGAGATTAAAAACAAATATACTGTTTATTATTATTATTTTTAAAGTCTGGCTGCTAAAGGATTTTTTTTTAATAGACTGCATCTATTTCCTGGTAGGATTTTTTAAAAAGATCTCAACAACAGTGAGTCATACAATTCAGGAAATACCTTCAGACTTTTGCCTTGGTGAGTTACATAGGGTTGACCAAGGTTGGGTGAAAAGAAACCGATGACAAATAAAAGACGGGTAAGAACTGGCAAGATTTAGTCCTGCAGGGGAAAGACATTTATTTTGCTCTTGCCTAAATGTATTCTGGAAACAATTATGTAAATGTGACACATGCATGTTCTACCCTCCTGGGGGAGCTTTCTAGCTCATGAGATTCTCCTTGACCTTTAATTGAATGGGTGTAACCCCTTGATTTGGGAAAATTACACACAAGATCATCCATTTAGAGCAGGAGGAGCTGCCTAGTCCGACCCCCTCGTTTTACAGATGGGGAAACTAAGGCCTAAAAGGAAGTCACAAAGGTGCAATTAGTGGGTCTGGGATTCAAACTTTGGCCCTTCGACTCCAAGTCCAGTAGTCTTATATTGTCAGTATTTCTTCTGTAAAACCAACATAGTAGAATCCGTTGAGATAATGTGGGCCGACATAGGGGAAACACTCGGATCTCTATTTTTTTTTTTTTTTTGGTGAGGCAATTGGGGTTAAGTGACTTGCCCAGGGTTACACAGCTAGTAAGTGTCAAGTGTCTGAGGCCGGATTTGAACTCAGGTCCTCCTGACTCCAGGGCTGGTGCTCCATCCACTGTGCCACCTAGCTGCCCCAAGACTTGGATCTTTTTAGGAGGAAGGCTGGGAATTTTGGAAGAGAAAATCTGACAATTCTGTCATATACATCATCTCTTATTTCTCCCAATGGATGGTGGTATTGCCTTGGAATGAAGCAGCCTGTGTAGTGGATAGAGTACTAGACATGGAATCAGGAAGGCCTGGGTTCAGATTCTCCCTCTGACACTGACTAAGCCATGTTACCTTGGACAAGCTGTTTCTGTCCCTCAAGCCTCAGTTGCCTTGTCTGTATAATGGGGACAAAAAGTTCCTACCTCACTGAGTTGGCATGATCAAATGACATCAGGCATCCACATTGATTTGCTATAATTAGTTTTTATTATCATCGGCCACTAGTGGTAACTTCATTGCTTCTTAGATGTACCCGGATCCCTCTTATTCTCAAGCATCTTTGATGCAAAGAAGCATTCTGCACTCCCTGCTCAAGAGTCATTTTGGGAGGTGGAAGATGCTCCTAGTGAGGAAATTCCTCTCCTGATGAAGATCAGAACCTATCAGCACAGACTGAACTCTTAATATGTGATTGGCCCAGGGTCACACAGCCAGTATGTGGCAGAGGAGGATTCAAACCCAGCTCTTCTTGTCTCTGGAAGTTCAGAGTATTCTCCCTCTTTACCATATGTGGGATGCCTCCTCTTACCTATCCAGAATTCTGTCCCATCAATCTCCAGCATGAATCGACGATTTTGACCAGGGTGGTCTTGTCACCATTCTTTCATATACATCCCGCTGTTCTACTCTTAGCTCTCATCTCTCTCTGCCCACAAAGTACCTTGGTTCACTGTCTTCCCCTGGCTGTCCTCTGACAATTCATATCCATCCATAGCCTTTGTATGAAGGCTTCCCTCGCTTCCCTGACTCATATTGTTCACCTCCCAGAATCCCTAGGGCTCATGCCGTCTGGGTCCTGAGAACAGGTTGTTTTGTGTGGTGATCTGTTTGGTATGTGTGTTAATAAGATCATAGGAACAGTTCAACTCAATAAACATTTATTAAATGCCTACTGTGTGCCAGGCACTGTGCGAAGAGCTGGAGATACAAAAAGAGACAAAAGACAGTCCCGCCCCCTCAAGGATCTTACAATCTGATGGGGGGGAAAATAAAATAAAATAAAGTAAAATAAAGGGCAGTTAGGTGGTGCAGTGGATAGAGCACCGGCCCTGGAGTCAGGAGGACCTGAGTTCAAATCTGGCCTCAACCACTTAACACTTATTAGCTGTGTGACCCTGGGCAAGTCACTTAACCCCAATTGCCTCAATTAAAAAAAAATAAAAACAATCTAATGGGGGAGGGGGACCACGTGCAAATAAATATATACAAAGCAGGCTGTATACAGGATAAATAGGACAGAGATTTAGAGCTGAAAGGGACCTTAGAGGTCATCAACTCCAACTTCCTCGTTTTACAAATGAGGCAACTAAGGCCCATAGAAGTTAAGTGACTTATTCAGGATCACACAGTTTGCCAGAATCCAAGATAGGATTCATCCGCAGGTCTTCCTGACGCCAGCTCCCGTGCTCTCTCTACCAGGGTAGGCACTTAGAGCTGACATCTCCTTTGCTCCCATCACTGTTCTCCTGGGGATCCCTACCCCACACACATGAAGAGTGTCACCTTTTTGAGGGCACAGGGCAGAGTCCTTTTAAAAAAGACTTTATAGCTCTTACGTCCGGCACAGTTGCTGCTGGGTGATTAATAGTAGATGATCAAGAAAATCTTGGTTGAATTGGATTTCTTCCATTACTTTGTAAACTCCTCGTGGCCGAGGGCCACGTTTGCTATTTCTCTTCTTTCTCCTCATTGTGGGGCCACATGCAACAGATATTAATAATGGCTACATGTAGAGTGACAGCTTTTCTAGTGAGAGCCCGGGGTCCTCAGGCCCCGCAGTTGATCCCGACCTATTTCTGTCCAAGGTCATGACCACTTTGTGTGGTATAGGCTGGGAGGAGGTGCCTCTATTTCCGAAAGTCTTATACCAGCAGCAAACCTTTTTTTCCATTATAAAACTAGGCTTTGGGAGACAAGGAAGACCTGGGTTTGAGTCTTACCTCTGATACCTACTGGTTGTGTGATCCTGAGCAAATCGCTTGACTAACCCCTCAGGGCTCTGGGTTACTCTCTAAGACTAGCAGCTGCAGAAAAGATGACAACGGTGTTTTCCTCAGCTGAGTGTTTCCTATGCCATTGAAATCTCAAGTTCAGTCCAGGTCCTCAAGCTTTGGGGAAGAAGGGAGTGATTAGGAGTGAAGAGGGAAAGTGTCACACAGAGAACATTGGAAAGAGAAAAATAATTTTATTTATTTATTTATTTATTTTTAGTGAGGCAATTGGGGTTAAGTGACTTGCCCAGGGTCACACAGCTAGTTAAGTATTAAGTGTCTGAGACTGGATTTGAACTCAGGTACTCCTGACTCCAGGGCCAGTGCTCTATCCACTGCGCCACTTAGCTGCCCCAAGAGAAAAATAATTTTAACAAAGAACAGAGATACTGTCAGACAGAGAGAGAGAGAATAGCAGAGATCCAGTGTCAGAGAGATAGAAATTGGGTGGGAGAGAGTCAGAAAGAGGGAGAAAGACAGAATAAGGGAGAGAGAGAAAGATGGTGGCAGTCAGGGAAGTCAGGAGGAGAGAGAAAATGCCACAGAGATCAAGTCAGAGAGAAAAGAACTCGGAGAGTTAGAGATTGTCTTGTTCTTTTGTTGGAGAAGACATGTTCACATGTGTGTATATGTAGGGGTGTGTGTGTCTCCTCAGATTTTTTTTGACCTTTTCAATTGAACCCCCTTGAGAATGGAAATTTTGTTTTCTGTTTATTTCAAGCTTCCACATATGACCATGAGCTATATAGGGACTGCTGATGATTCAGTCATTTCCTTTCCAGTGAATCCCCAGAGAATAAATACCTGGGAATTAAAGTTCTGTATGCCAGAAGCATCATGATCTGCCAGGTCAGTGGGAGTCCATCATTCTTCACGGACAGAATTGTTTTGGGTTCTTCTGCTCTCTTGCGATGACTGATGAGCTGGACAAGGGCCCAGCAGGATTTGCCACAGTTAGGACAAACATGTCCACATGCGGTGGCTGACTCGGAGAGGACTGTTTTGTCCATCTTTTCAGCATCTGAATTGGCAGCTTTTATCTAAATACGAGAGGCTTCTGTCCCAGATGCCAACATTTGGGGGTGGAAAGAGCATGTTCTCTCCCACCCACCCAGGCTCTAGCTGCCCAAATGACCAGCCTGCCCCCACCCCACCTTTCTTTTAGGCCTTCAGTGTTCCCAACTCCTGTGTCTCAGGGGTGCCTTGGCAAATGACCTCCCTTGCCCCAGGAGCCAATCAGTGGGGGCCCCAAGCCTTAAAGGACACTCAGTATCCGCTGAAGACATAGAACTCACAGATCACAGAAGTTCTTGTCCCTCTCCTCCTCCCCCTCCCACCCCAGAGTAAATATAACTCTAGCACACCCTGGTCTCTAAACTCCTTCACTCTCCATTTCCAGTTCTCTGTTATGGGGCAATGAAAAGACCTGAGGACTTGGGAGTCACGGGACCCAAGTTCCAATTTTTGCTCCATCATTTCAGGGGATCAGTAAATAGACTTCAGGGACATTTGTGAACTTGGATGGGAAAATTGCATCTTTATGATCATGATCCTCTAACTAAAATTGAGCATTCCTTTGATTATGAATGTAGGCACCAAGTCATTCTTAAGAACAGGGCCCTTGGACTTTACTAGCCTGCCAAAGGGGGTGTCCTTGGCCCCCAAAAGTTTAGGGACTTTTGTTCTACCACAGTGCTTGATGATAACCATGCTACCTCTTCTTAAACCCAGGAAACATAATTTTTTGTGTGTGTCCAGAATGATATTCTGAATAACAGACAGTGATTCCATCTATCTCATGTATTTCACACACACACATCTTACACTGATTTTCATTGAATAAGAATTCAGTAGAATTCAACATGAATACCCAAAATCTCCAGAACAAATTAATCTTTAATCTGAGGATTGAGGATATGAAAGCTTCCTTCGGCGTTTCGAAGTCATCACTATAAATATCCCTTTCATTGTCCAGTGTTATAAAAGAAATCTGTGGCCCTTTGAGTTTGGGTGCTGGTGGGACTTCTGTGGAAAATGAAGTGTTTTTCGATTTTATTTTGGATAAGATTGAAAAGGACATTAGGATTTGTTATCAGATCCTGTTTCTTTAACTTACCCCTGTGACAGCTTGGCAAGCCCCTTCACTTTCCTAGTCATCGGTTTCTTCATTTGTAAAATAAAAGGATTCAGAGCTAGAAGGAACCTTCAGAGGTCATTGAGTCCAGTACTTCATTTTTACAGATGAGGAAACTGAGGTGGATGGAGGCAAATAACTTGTCTAGGGTCACATAGCCAATAAGTGTTGGAGGAAGGATTCAAACCCAGGACTTCCTGAACCTTAAGTCCGCCATTTTACCCTCTATCATCTGCTACCTCAATGGAGATAGAGAGATGTTCTCCAGGGCCCCTCCCAGCTCTACATTAGGAGCCCTACAATCCCATGTGATTTTGTAAAGGAAACATACACACATCATTCACCCTCTGATATAAATGTTTAAATTCAACTTTAAGATAGCAAGTGATTCACTACATTAATTCCTTAAATGAGTCATGAAACAGCACCATCCTCAAAGAAATAAAAATGAGTCCCACTCATAGGGCAGCACTTAGAGACTCATGGTGGGTGTGAGCCGCCTGCGGCACCTTACAAAGAAGGGACAATGGAGGAATGAAGGACCCTGCTCAAGAAATGTGATCAGAAACATTAAGGGGTTGGTCATCCAGCCAGAACAAAAGACAGACCGCCAGAGGGCTCCATTGGAACCCTGGTGATGTCAGGAGGAAGATCTCCAACATGGAGAGTGGACCACCATGGTGACTTTCTGTGAAGATGTGGGCGAGAGTCACAAAGGAATGATAAGGAAGCCCAATTGTTATCTTCATGGTATGTGTGTGTATCTATATCTCACTATATAGCTCTACCTATCTTTCTCTGTCTCTATAGCTATCCGTATCTTCCTATATCTATCTTTACCTGTCTCTATATCTCTCTATATTTATATCTCTGTCTATATCTTTGTATCTATCTCCATCCATTTCTCTCTCTCTCTCTCTCGCTCTCAGTAGGCGGCATCCTAGATAGAGTGCTAGCCGTAGAGTCAGGAAGACTCATCTCCCTGAGTTCAAATCCAGCCTCAGACAAAGTTGTGTGAACCTGTTTGCCTCAATTTCCTCATCCAGAAAATGAACTGGAGAAGGAAGTAGCAAACCACTCCAATATCTTTACTGAGGAAACCCCACAAGGGGTCACAAAGTCACACACACACACACACACACACACACACACACACACACACACACTATGGGATGGGGGATATAAGGCAGAAAAAGATCTGAAAGCTGGAGGAGGAGCCAGTGAAGAAGGGCTTTGAGAGCCAGAGCATTTTGTATTTGATAGTGAAGACTTTATCTCTTCTCCCAAGGATGTGATAAAAACAACACCCCTTAATAGCCTTTAGGACAAATGGAAATGGGTAGACACTACAACCAAAAAAAAAAAAGAAAAAACTTTGGGGGATGTGGGAAGAAGTTTTTCTATCACCCTATAGAGTTGAAAACTCCACTAGGGCCAGCTCTAGAGCCGATTCTCCCATGAGGCTTTCCTGATCCCCCAAATGTTTGTACCTTCTGTGTTGCTGCCTAAATTTCTTTTGCATTTAAACTGGGTAAATGTTAGGTTTACTTTTTTGTATCTGTGTCATTTCCCTCTGGCAGACTGTAAGTTCCTTGAGGGCAGGACCTCTTGTATATTTTTGTTCCCAATACCTAGCATGTGACCTCACATAGTAGGTGCTTAATCATGCTATTTCCCTGAAATGAATGCGATGGTGAAATTTATGTTCCTTGACTCAGGTTAATTAAACTAGTATTTATTGGTCACCTACAAAGCCCGAGGGCTTGGGCTGAAGACCATAAGTCTCTGCCCTCTAGCAGTGATATAATTGACGTTCTTATTCGTGTCCTTCAATAAGCCTTCCGGAGGAGATGAATGCACTTGACACTGTCCTCTGAACCATGTAATATTTTGCACAGCTTAAGAAGCCTGAAAGAATCCTAAATCCAGCCAGTGCCTGGTCTTAGGCAGTGAAGATTTTGCAGTTATGCCTCACATTTTACTTTCCCGTAATGCTTCCATGTGTTTCTTTATCACATGCTCCCAGAAGGCCTATAGAATATTGACGTGTGTTCCCCATTTTACAGACGGGGAAATGAAAGCCCAGAGAGGTCTCTGCATTCGATCTGGATTCTTACATTCTTCCCATTAGGCCTGTCTCCCTTCACTAATATAGTCTTCAAGCTCCCCAATTCTCCTACTTTTTTCCAGGCTACAAAGAATTCTGAGCTTGTTGTCCTGTGTCACAACCATCTAAGCCTTCCGTCTGGGTCCTCGTGGTTTCCGATTTCCTCAGAGTTGGGTTCTTTCCTGAGCTGTTGTTTCTCAGCCATCAGTGTTGTCTACCATTTTCTTTTCCATTGGAGTAGCTTGGTTCCTTTAACTGATCTTTCTTGTTTATCATTGTCATTGTTGTTGTATCCTCTACATTTCTCTCTCTCTCTCTTTTTCATTATTTCTGCTAGGTCTTTTTTTTTTTGTTTTTGTTTTGCGGGGCAATAAGGATTAAGTGACTTGCCCAGGGTCACACAGCTAGTATTAAGTGTCTGAGGTGGGATTTGAACTCAGATCCTCCTGAATCTAGGGACGGTGCTTTATCCACCACGCCACCTAGCTACCCTAGGTCACTTTTAACATTTTTAAACTTGTGCTTCCTGTGATTTTCAAATTCATTCATCCTCTCCTTTTGTTGGCTCTTGCAAATTCACTGCTATTCATTGCTGTTTCCTTTCTTGTAATGCGCACTCATCTCTTTGAAGACATTTTATCTCCCAGGACATGCTGTATTGTTTCTTCTTCCTCTCAATCATGTCTGGAATCTTAGTTATTTCAATCATTCCATCATTTCAAGAAATTATATTAGTGCTGTTCTCCACTTTGTCATTTTCTCATTAGTACATTTAATTTTTTAACAAAGAGGCAGCTTAGAGGATGGGAAGAGAGCTGGCCTCAGAGCCAATAATGCCTGGGTTCCAGTCCTGGCTGGATGCCCCTGGGCAAGTGGCTTAATGACTTGATACTCTAGACAACTTTCTAAAACTATTAATTGCAAGGAAGTGCTAATCCCAATGCTAATAAAATCATATATCGAGCCCCTCTTCTTAAATTGTATTATCTTGTGTGGATTTGGGACCATTTTCCTTTGGCTTTTTTTTTTTGAGGGGGATGCGTTTGAAGAAAGTGAACCAGGCTCCCTGACAACCTCTTACTCAACCATTGTGGCTGGGAGTCATCTCCTCATACACTAATGGCTTCTGTCTTAGCAATGACACGACTCTCCAGAAGTGGAAGATCCCCTAGCAGCCTGATCAGCTCCCCAGGCATCCTTGCCACCGATTTACCTCCTTACAGCCCATCGTCATGGCCCTTTCTTCATTTCTGGGTCTGCGCAACCTGCCTTACTCCAATATGCCCCAGTGCATGAAAATGCTTAACTGACGATAAAATTGCGTCTTTATCAATTTGCTTTCAAATCCATAGATGTGATTTTGTATGTTCAACTCCAAAAAGATGATTAAAACACGATGAAAATCTATTTCATGCTTTGCTTTTAGATGTATCCATACACTAGAGTAATGAAGCCTTCCTTGTTTGTGACAACCAGGTAGTCTTAATTGCTTTTGTGAAAGATAATCTCTTACCGTCTGTTAGGAATAGAAGACCCCAAACAAAATAAATTCCGATTTGGTGAGTTTTTCCTTCTTTCCAAGCAACGCCAAGCAGACAAATCTATCCTTTGCTCCTTGGGGATCAGCTCATCCAACATTCTCATTTTACAAAGGCTAAAACTGATGCCTAGGAATGTTCATTGGCTCTCCCCAACTCCCACAGGTAGAGAGAAGTGGAGCCAGATACCAGCCCAGTCACGGCACACTGTGCCAGAAGGCCTTTCAACTACTCCATTCAATCAGTGCCGTATCTATAGTCACGCCTACTCTGTGCTAGGCACTGAGCCAGGGAGGAGCTAGCGACGCAAAGACCAAACAGAAACTACAAACCCTCCCCCATGTGGCATCCCCCACCCTCAGAGAACTTCCCATTCCCAGGTTTTCCATTTCTCTGATTGGTGGCTCTTGAGTCAGGATTTAGACTTTGAAGGGACCTTAGGAAAAAATGTTTTTTTTTAATTCAGCAGTTTTGACAAATGAAGAGACAAGCCCCAAGAGGAGATGCAACTCCCTCAAAGTGTAGCAAAGCTAAGAAGTAGAACGAATGGCTTCCCATGGACTCTTCCCAAATGCATTGAGATGCTTCGATGCCATGGACCAGGTTTATCCTTAGGATAACTGTCATCACTTCCACCAAGGACCTTTTTTCTTATTGTGTATGAAGGATTTGAGGCTTTAAGTTTTCCTTTTTTTTTAAAATCTTGAATTCTAAGAAAAAAAAAATCCCCTGACTTTGCCTGCTTCTGGTGCCCCACTGAAAAGGAGTTTGTGCTGCCATCAGCATTCCATATATATATCCAAGTGCTCCCAGTAAAATCAGCCCAGCTTCATTTATTTCAATGATTAGACATTCAAATAAAAGTGCTTGGATGTCTGTTTTCATAGGCATGGGCCAACATCTGTACATCAGGCGTGTTTGTACAAGTGACACTTTTATTACATTCATTTCATTTGCAATATGATCCGGGATCATAAATATGTTATTTTATGTCGCCCTATCTGATTTGTAGCACTTAGGCCTTCTCACGAGGCACAGTGTGTTTATAGAGTACCTTTCAGCAGAGAAGTACTTGACAAACATTGGGCCAGATTCTGTGCCAGGGGAATTTATTATTCTCTGGGTCCTCTTGAGGTGTATGGAGTCCTTCTCTGTGTGTATGTGTCTCCCTCCTCTCTCTCTCTCTCTCTCTCTCTCTCTCTCTCTCTCTCTCTCTCTCTCCCCCTCCCCCTCCCTCCCTCCCTCCTTCTCTATATGTTTGCTGCTCCTGCATCATAAATATGTAATGATAGAGTGTGTCCCGGGGCAGTTGAAATAATTGTGGCTAGGAAGGATTGGGGCCATCCTTCTTTCTACCATCTCTGAAGCTGCACAGATTTAGCCATTTGATTGATTTCATTGGGAGGGTTCACTGGACAGTTGTTTAGAGTAAGGAGGGGCCATTAGGATCATTGAGTGCAATCCCTTCATTTACCTAATGAGCAGGAGTGTTTTGCTCAGTTGCATCCTGTATATCAAGGTCAGAACATGGATCTGAGCCAAGGTGTTCTCACTCCCAACTCAGTATTCATTCCACCTGACAGTCAATCAGCAAGTAGCTATCACATATCAGTTCTTGAATGCAGGTCTTCCTGCCTCTGAA
Source organism: Dromiciops gliroides (assembly GCF_019393635.1). NCBI lineage: Eukaryota > Metazoa > Chordata > Mammalia > Microbiotheria > Microbiotheriidae > Dromiciops > Dromiciops gliroides. Next base: position 28,416,901 of record NC_057865.1, on the reverse strand, counting down.
GCCCACCCATAAGCCTGTTGTGCCTTGCTGCTTCTTGTCATTATCCTTACTGTTGTTCTTCACACTCAGGCATCTCGTCAGATTCCCAAAGGGCCAAACAAGTTATGGAGTGGACGGCAGAGAATGGAAGACTTGGCATCTGGGGGGCTTCATCACTCACTCATTGGGTGATTATGGAGCTCTGAGCCTCACATATAGTGGGGGTGGGAGAGGCAGAACTAGGGGGCAGGAATCATCTTTGCATGACCAACATCACTGGGTTGTTGCCACAGTATACAGGGTACCAATAATTTCATAAGTACAAGATGGCTGACCAAGGTTAGCAAGCAGCATATCTGAAGGTGATCAGGGAGGCTTTAGTGGACCAGAAACTCAATCTTATTTTATCCTCACACAACAGCCCTTCTAGGGAGGTCCTATTATTATCCCTGTTTTACAGATAAGGAAATCAAGACAAACTGGTGAAGTGACTTGCCCAAAGTCTCACAGCTAGTAAGAGTCTGAGGCTGGATTCAAACTCACATTTATTGGGCTACTTAGCTGGTTGAGCATGAGAGAGGTTTTCCAGGGTCACACAGCTAGTATCAAAGGCAGGATTTGAGCCCAAATCTTCTTTTCTCTAAGTCTAGTTAGAGTCAGAGGTAGAATGTGAACCCAGGTCTCCTCACCTCCCAGGCTGGCTCTCTCCCCATTCCCCCACCCAACTCCCTTGACCTCTATCACCTTCCAAAACCATGTGTCCCTGGTTTTAGCTGACTTCCTCCAGAAGGACTTTAGTGAAAATTAGTTCCTTGTTTGTAATTCTAGCTAGCATCTATTTGGGGAAGACAGATACCTGTTTAACAGGTAATTGGATCATCTCTAAGGAGCCAACTCGCAATTGAAATGTTCCACAGGTGTCCCACAATCAGTTTCCCCATCCTTGTAATGACACATTCATTATAGAAATAGGCTGAGTACTTCTCAGTGGAAAAAGCCCCAAGGCCCCAGGGAAGGAGATCAGGTCTCTACAAGAGAGAGAGAGAAAGAGCCAGTGAAATTACATTTTCTTTGACCATCCCAAATTAGGATACTAGTGTCCCTGCTCCTAGAACCAGGTCTTCTGAATGGAAAGCTCTCTCAATAGTTGCTGGGATGCAATTGAGAAATGGTCAAAGGATATGAACAGGTAGTTTTCTGATGAAGAAATCAAAGCTATCTATTGCCATATGAAAAAAATGCTCTAAATCACTATTGATTAGAGAAATGCCAATTAAAACAACTCTGAGGTACCACCTGACACCTATCAGATTGGCTAATATGACAGAAAAGGAAAATCATAAATGTTGGAGAAGCTGTGGAAAAATTGGAACACTAATGCATTGTTGGTGGAGGTGTGAACTGATCCAACCATTCTGGAAAGCAATCTGGTATTATGCCCAAAGGGCTATAAAGCTGTGCACACCTTTTGACCCAGAAATACCACTATTGGGTCTTTTCCCCAAAGAGATCATAAAAAAGGAAAAAGGACCCACATGTACAAAAATATTTATAGCTGCTCTTTTTGTGGTATCAAGGAATTGGAAATTATGGGGCTGCCCATCAATTGGGGAATGGCTGAACAAGTTGTGGTATATGAATGTAATGGAATTCTATTGCGCTGTAAGAAATGATGAGCAGACAGATTTCAGAGAAACCTGGAAGGACTTGCATGAACTAATGATGAGTGAGATGAGCAGAATGAGGAGAACATTGTACACAGTATCCTCAACATTATGTGTTGACCAACTGTGATAGACTTGATTCTTCTCAGCAATACAATGGTCCAAGATAGTTCCAAGGGACTGAGGATGGAAAATGCTCTCCAAATCCAGAAAGAAAAAAAATTGTGGATGCAGATTGAACCATACTATTTCTCTTGTTTTTGGTGCTATTGTTTTTCTTTTTTTGAGGTTTTTCCTTTTTATTCTGATTCTTCTCTTATAACATGACTAATGCAGAAGTATGTTTAATGTGATTGTATATATATAACCTGTGAGATTTAAAATTGGATATTAGATCATAAATCTCCCCTCTTTAACGTTTCCCTTAATTTATCTCCCAGACTAGTAAATGGAAGAAGCTTCTGGTTTTCTAGTTAGAGCTTTTATTGTGTGGTAGTTACCAGATGATGTTGATTAGAGGGATAGGAAAGTAGAAATACAAAACAAATTGTCTTAAGTCTAAGCTTAGTCTATATTCCGTATAAAACTCACCAAAAGCCCAAGGCCACCTTTGGGGAGAGAGACCGAATCAAGGGCATGTTGCTAACCACGAGCCCGGCCGAGTCGAACTCTAGTCAGTATCAGCCTGTGCAGCGCAGTTAGGAGACCAGCAGAGCAGGAAAAAGAGTTCCCACTTCCGTTCTCTCCTTGCCTTTTAAGCTAGCACCCCGGAAGTGGAGTGCTAGCAGGCAGTCTGGCGTGCGTAGCAGGCGGACTGGCGTGCATAGCAGGCGGACTGGCGTGCTTAGCTCATGCCGTTGGTCTCCTCCCCGAAAGGGTGGTCCTTAAAAAAACTGGCATCTCTCCATTATCGCTAACCGACTGTTAAAACTTTTACCACAAACCTATATTAGATTACTTGCTGTCTTGGGGAGATGGAGGGAGGGAGGGAGAAAAATTTGAAACTAGAAATCTTATAAAAACAAATGTTGAAAACTATCTCTACATGTAACTGGAAAATAATAAAATACTTTTATAATTTAAAAAAAAATAGTTGCTGGGACGAGACTGATTCTAGTGGATTCCATCGCTATCTAAAGATTTGTACAGGTGTATATGTGCGTGCAAGTACACATGCACACACACTCACTTTTCTCCCCTTGACAGCTTAGATTACTTTTTCCTGGGAAAAAGCAAATGGCACGCCACTCTCCCAGGAATGGAAACAAGTCTAAAGGAAGTCTTTGGGGAGAAGAGCTGTGTTGCCCCATGCCACAGTCCCTTGGGTAATGCCTGAACTGCCTCCTCTCTTCTTTCTAGCTGTCAGAAATGATAAGAATAAAAAGAAGAAAGAGCCTTCGAAGCAGGAATTCACAGAAAGCTATGAGATGACAGCAGAATTGGATGATCTCACCGAAAAGATCCGGAAAGCTCACCAGGAAACATTCCCATCTCTCTGCCAGCTGGGGAAATACACCACGGTAAGACCCATGTGTGGGGGCAATATAGTGTGGAAGAACTGCATGTGGAGGGGTGGTGCACCAAGGTAAGAATTACATGTAGGGGGGAAACACACTGCTGTAAAAACTCCATGTAGGGGTAAATACACCATGGTAAGCTTGGCATATTGGGGAAATATGCCATAGGAAGAATTGCACGTAGGGGAAGTATACATCACAGGACAAACCACATGTACACAGGTCAGAATTGACTCATACATTCTGTCGCCCCACAAATACTCATGAGCCCCCACTGGTGTGTCTCCCATTAAAAATCAGGTAGAAATCAATTCTTCCTCCTCTGCTTTTACAAGATGAACACAAAGTAATTTCAGGAATAGAGAAGGACTAACAACCAGGGAAATCAAGGCAAATCTCATGGAGTAAATGAAATTTCAGCTGATCTTTGAAGGAACTTAAGGATTCCAATAAATAGAAGTGAGAGGGAAGAACATTCCAGAGATCGGGGTGTCCTGTGCTAAGGTATCTTTCTTAATAAGGCAGAGGTCGGCAGGTCTATGGAAAGAGTCTAGGATTTGGAAGCTGAAGACTCGGATCTCGGCCCTGTTATTTACACACTGCCTGTGTGACCCTGGACATGTGGCATCCCCTCTCTGGGCCTCAGATTCTTCATCTATAAAATAAGGGAGAGGGAACTCAAGGATATTAAAAAGTCACCCACATTTAATGGAACATTTTAAGGTTTGCAGAGCACTTTGCATCTGGGATCTCACCTGATCCTCACAACACCCTTGTTTGTGGTTGTTCATGCCAGAGAGAGGGACCCTCCCCCCACCTCCCAAGAGAGCCCCTTCCACATTTGGACAGTTCTTTTTGGACTGCCTTGGGAAGCAGTGCACAGACTTCCCATCCAAAAATATAATGAATGTGCCAATATTACTTTGTTCCAAAAGAAAAGAATCCTATTCTTGAGAGCTCTGAGATGCTCATGCAGTGAAGGGAGCATGAATTACTCTATTTAAAAAGTTATTTACTTCTGTCACACTTGAGCTAAAGCACTTCTCTTGTCTCCATGTACACTGTACATACCTTTCAAGTTCTGGCATCCATCTCTGTGCGTCTCTCCCAGCCCAGGAATTCTTTTGTCTTCTCTTCTCTCCTCTCCTCTCCTCTCCCTCTCTCCCTCTCTTCCCCTCCCCCTCCCTCCCTTCCCCTTCCTCTCCCTCCCTTCCCCCCTCTTGCCCCCCCATATTGGAGAGCCATAAGGTGGAGATCATATGATCACTGACCTGCCCCTGGAAGGGGTCTTTGTGGCCACTTAGTCCAACCCCCTCATTTTACAGAGGAAGAAACTGTGACCCTGGGAAGTAAAGAAATCTTCCTGTGTCACACAGGTAGCAAGTAGCAGAACTGGGATTTGAACTCAGGTCCTCTGATGCTAAAGTCAGTCGTCTTCTCACCTTCCCACCGTGCCATATTGCTTCTCCATAACTCTCAGCCCTGACGAAGCAGATTCCAAGAAATCCATTTGTTGGGAAGCTAGAGAAGAACATGGTAACATTCTAAGCTTGGCCTCTTCTTTTTTTGTGTGTGTGGGTTAAGTGACTTGCCCAAGGTCACACAGTTAGTAAGTGTTAAGTGTCAAGTGTCTGAGGTCGGATTTGAACTCAGGTCCTCCTGAATCCAGGACTGGTGCTTTACCCACTGCGCCCCCTAGCTGTCCCCCTTGGCCTCTTCTACACCCCATGATTCTTCTCTTAGAAATCCAGTGCTGGGAGGCCTTGGAGGTGTGCCTAAACTCTGGACACCTGGTGACTAAGATAGGAGATAATTAATAATAAGAACGCCTAACATTTATATAGAGATCCACTATGTGCCGAGCACTATGATAAGTGCTTTCTGATGACTGATTCATTTGATCTTCACAACTACCTTGGGAGGTATAGGTTCTGTTGTTTTCTCCATTTTATAGATGAGCAAATGGAAGCAAATAGAGGTTAAGTGACTTGCCCAGGGTCACACAGTTAGTGCATGTCTGAGGTCAGATTTGAACTTGGTTCTTCCTGATGCCACCCCTGGCTCTCTAAAGATTCCACTGACTGCTAGGGAGTAAGAGGTGAAGGCAGAATTCAAACTCAGATCCTGCTATTCAGCTCATTGTCTGCTGAGATTGGACCAGATCAGTGGCTGTGGCTTCACAAAGCTTTAGTTGTCAAAATTGATTCGTAACATAGTTTACTTTGAATTTTACTCATCCTGAATACACAGCATTGTTAATACCCTATTCAAAAAATAAACAAAACTTGCCTCTTACCCTTTGCAGTTCTTACTCTAGCTTCCAAGCATGTCAGACCCTGAACCCACAGAGAACTCAACCACAATAGCTTCTCTCTGTGGGTCTCCTGACTCCGAAGTAATGTTGCCCACTTAAAAGTTCAATGTGCCATTATTTCCCCTCACAAAGAAGATGGGATTGGAAGCCAAACATACCTCAGCAATCTCAGACTTCCCTCCCAGCCCTGTGACCCTGCCCTGCAGGGAAGGCCTTCTGCTTTCAAGATGCCCATCGCTTACCCACTGGGCAAGAGAGAGGCATAACCAGGCAGTGCTGTCTCGACCCACACCTCCTGTCAGAAAATAATGAACAAAAATGGGAATGACTCTCTCTCATCCAGGCCTTGGTTTCTGCAGAAGCTAAGTAGCTAGTCATCTTCTGAAAAGGAGATTATTCTCTGTGACTTGGGCAGTGGGCTGAGAGATCTTGGATCAATGTTGGGGTTTGCTTTGCTTGACTATGCATATTGTTGCAAGGGTTTTGTTTTTCTCTTTTTTTCAGCAGGAGGGAGAAAAATAGATTATTTTTTCATTAAAAAAGAAAATTTAATTAAAAACAAAAATAAGAGAGATCTTGGGTAGAAAGGTCTTTTTCAAGAGAGACTCTACAAAGGGAAGGTAAGAAGGGAAAGGGAAAGGTATCCTGGCATCTCTCCACAATGTCCTTTACTGCTAGAAGTTCCTTCTTGCTTCCAGTGGACTCAACTCTAGAAGCACAGGCCGTGTGAATTATGGCAGGGGTCAGGCCTGGGCAGACGGCTACATTTGGGGCTTACTCCTAGGAATAAAATCTCTCAAGCTCAGGGCCCAGGATGATGGGACCTGTGGGGAAAGGCGTCTAAGGTGGGAGCCTGGACAGCAGGTATTTGGAGCTTTGCCTCTGTAGCAGGTGCTTAAAAATAGCCCTCTCCCAATTTCACTCTCCTGAGGGTTAAGACTGGAATCAGGCTCTGAAATGCCCAAGGATTATGGGTGAGGAGTTGAGTTTGTGGCTCAGAAAACATGTGCATTCAGAAATGAGGAAACTGGGGCCCAGAGATATTAATTAGCTTGTTTGAGGTCACCCTAGGTAGTGAGTGTCGGAAGTAAGATTTGAACTTGGGTCCCAGCTGATAGACTTTCCTTAGTATCAAGCTGCCATTGTATATGATAATTCTATTTTGCTTGAAGAATAAGCATGGGCCCCTACTGCTGCTTCTCTGTTGGGTATTATACATCTGTGGTAGATTGGGAATTCATGAGATGGTGAGATCACACTGTCTGTTTTGTCTTCTCCTACCTGGGAGCAACAAGCCCCAGCCCCAGAGAGCTAGCACTCTATGCTTGAAACATAGACTGTCTCAGAGACCAATGGGTTGAAGTCCAGGCTTCTCAATGAGGTTCTCATCTCACTGATGCCAAGGGCCTGCTTCCTTCCATTCAATCAGTGGCTCTTATCTTGGCAAACCATTAATCACATCATGTACCCTGATGGGACATGAGCTGCCCTCTCTGGGGCTTAGGAATTGGAGATATGGAGATCCAAGGACTCCTTAACTCGCTTAGAAAAATGACACCCAACTAAATCATGGCATCACCAAAGCAACACCAGGAAGGAATGGAAGAACATTTGGAGGTAGGACTGCCACTGGGCTAGTGGATTTTTACCATTTTAGAAAAATACCATTTGCTACTTTTCAAGGAATATGGTAGGGAGACTTTAGATGAAAGAAGGCATATGGTGGCATTGGATGAAAGGTGTGCCTATAGCTTAGCATCAAGTCTGAGTTTCATTCTTGGTAGATTTCTGTGCCTCATTTGATACCTGATCATCCTAGCATTGGGGTAAATATTGGTATCTGACATTAATGGACAAGACTGGAAAGAGCTTGACTTCATGAAGAACTTTTCATCTATTCATCCATTCCTTCATTAGTTCAATAGCAGCTTATTCTCAAGCAGGGTCAGTCAGAGAGAGGATCGTATTTGATCCTCCCAACAACCTTGTGAAGTACCAATTCAGGTATTTTTATCCTCATTTTATAGATGAGAAAACTTATATTAAGTGCCTGCCTCATGGGCCATACAACTTTAAGTGTCTGAGGCAGGATTTGAATCTAGGTCTTCACTGCCTTCCCATCTGTCTACTGTGCCACCCTTTGCTTGACTAGGGACTGCTATTATCACTTTGTGTGTATGGGCTTGTGTGACTATGGACAAGCACACCCCCTGCTTTTACCAGAAATTTGTATAAGACTATACAAAAGCCACCAAGGGTAAGGGAAGAAGAGGGAATTTGAGAAGAGAAGAAGCCAGATTCTCAGTAACAAGGATAGAGATGAAGGGGGTAGCATGTGGGGTGGGTAGCTCGGGAAAAGAATATCTGCAAATTAGTTGTGAAACCAAACCATGGAGGAGCGTATTTAGAGAAGGACTTTGGTTTTTGGAGACTAGAAGGACTGAGCGAGGAAGAACAGAGCTTTGTGTTACTCAGGGACTAGACTGATTTCATCGGGTCAGGGAACTCCCAGGTGAGGAAATTCCCTCTACCAATGCAGACTGCCATTCTTTCTGCCATTGAGCATCTTCAGAGGGCCCAGGGGGCTAAGAGAGTAATATATGTGTCCTGGGGTTTATACAGTGAGCATGTAAGAGACAGGGCTTGAGCTCATCCATGCCAGGTCTGAATCCACATCCAAACCAAGGACCTTTGCCCCAAACCTGCCCTCTTTGTCAGATTCCTCTCCTGCTGCCCAGGACCCAGCCCTCCTCCTCCTCTCGCCCACTTTCACAAGCTCAGGGTGGCCCTCGGCTGCCTGACCGTGGTCATGTCTGTGTCTGCTGCCTCCCTCCCATCTGCTCCCTTCTCTCTGGTTATGCAGTCGTGCCTACCCCTTCCCCCCCAGGCTATTGCAATGGGCTCTTGCTGCCAAAGTGATTGTCCTGTAGTGTAGTTTGGGCCTCAGTCCAGCCCCACTCAGTCAACGCCACTGCCTCCCATTGCCTCGTGGAGAACCTACCAGCTTCAGTGACTTGTCAGCTCTTTCCAACATGACCCCGGCTGAGCTTTGGACTTCCTGGCCCTCCCTGCCTTTCACTGGCATCTAAAGTAGCCCCCTTGCTGTTCCTCACACACACAGTTCCAGGCCCCCTCTCTCATCATCTCTACTTCTCCTTACTCCCCTCTCTGGCCCTGCTTGAGGATAAAGTGTTGTTGAATGGAAGAGAGGGAGGAAAAGAAGGAGGAAGAAAAAGAAAGAAAAGAAAGTAAGGGAAGGAGGGAAGAAAGAAAGGAAGGAGGAAAAATAAAGAAGGGAGAAAAAGAAAAAAGAAGGAAGGAGGGAAGGAAAGAATAAGAAAAAGATGAAGGAAAGAGGGAAGAAAGAGAAAAGAAAAGAAAGGAAGGAAAATGAGAAAAGGGAAGAAAAAAGGAAGGGAGGGAAGGAAGGGAAGAGAAAGAAAGAAAAGAAAATGAAGGAAAGAGGGAAGAAGGAAAAAGGGAAGAAGGGGGAAAGAAAGATCAAGGAAGAAAGGAAGAAGGGAAGAAGAAAAGGAAAGAAAGAAAAAAGATGAAGGAAAGAGGGAAGAAAGAAAGAAAAATGAGGAAATAAGGAAGAAAAAAGAAAGGGAGGAAGGAAGGCAGGCAGGCAGGCATTTAGAAGTGATTACTGTATGTCCAGGGCTGTGTACTTACGGCCCTCCTTAAGACTCAGTCCCAATATGGGGTGAGTGGTGCAGTGCAAAGGGCATTGAATTTGGAGTCATAGAACCTGAGTTTGAATGTTGGCTCTGCCACTAATTAGCTGGGTGACCTTGTCTGAGTAACTTCAATCTGGTTGGACCTCCATTTCCTTGTCTCTGAAATGAGGGGGTTGGACTAGATAGTCTCATTGATTTCTTCTGGCTCTAAAAGGGGTGAGTCCGCTAGGTGGCACAGTGGATAGAGCACAGTGGGGGCAGGAAGACCCGAGTTCAAATCCAGTGTGACACCTCTGCCTGACTCAATTTCCTTATCTGTAAAATGGGGGTAACAATAGTACCTACTTCCCAGAGTTGTTGTAAGGATCAAATAAGATAATATTTGTTAAAGGATTTTATAAGTCAATCTCAATCTCTCTCTCTCTCTCTCTCTCTCTCTCTCTCTCTCTCTCTCTCTCTCTCTCTCTCTCTCTCTCTCTCTCTCTCTCTCTCTCTCAATGCTACCTATGATGGTGCTTTCATGAAGGGTACTTCCCAAGTCACTGGTCTAACCCCTGACCAGGACAGTGAGAACTCACTTGCTGTGGAGCCAGAGTTATAATGAGCTATTTTCATGTCCAGGGAAAGCAGCAAGAAGTGGGCCCACATGCCAACTTTTTTAAAAGACTCATTAATTTGGAAGTAGAGAAGAGCCCCCCAGTACAAACACCTCCCCCTGCACCCCCCCCAGGAGGGAGCCCAAAGCTCAGGGCCGAGGACCTCTGAGGGTAGAGATCTTAATTTCCCTCAAGGCTCCCAGTCTCCAAGGGGAGGAAATGAACCAGGTAATAACTCAGTTATTTCTGCCCTGCTGAAGGAGGGACACTGATAAATGCCCTCCCCCTCCTGATTTCAGCGCCCCTGGGGAAAGCCCTGGTCATTTTGCCCCAGTTCCAGGTCTGCCTGTAGTCTTGATGGAAAGAGCAGTCAGTGCATCCATTATCTCCCCAGGAGCACTAGCTAAGGGAAGGGCGGCAGTATCCTTCCTCCTGACTGCAGTTGGCAGCCGCTGACCCCTGTTCACTTGACAGCACATGGCTTTGACCATGGGGGCAGGGAGACAGCTCTGGCTGCCTTTGACCCTTTATTATAGTTCTTTGTGCTTGCTGAATAAGGCCCTACCAGCACCCCACAACCCCTTCTGGTGCTCTGATGGCATCTCCCCTGAGATGATCAGGGAGAAAACAATCAGAAGGTCCCAGAGCACCTTGACCAGTGGCCCCAGGGAAGTAGCAGAGTGAAAGAAGCAAGCCCTGCCCAGCCAACTCCATCTGCAGGAAAGGAGCTCATTGCCTCCCATAGCAAGCAGCCCTGGTTCAAGCCCCACCAATGCCCGGGAGCCTTTGTAAACTAGATTTTAAAGACACGAGTGACTCCATGACTGTTTATGGACCTCTCTGATGACCCCGTTCTGAGAGGAGTATTCCTCAGGAAGGCAGAGGATTACAGCCAAGGAAGGAAATGATAGAAGGAAAGGATCCATTTGTGTGGCAAAAACGGCCATTTAATTGGATTTCATGGCGTGGTCGGCTTTTTCTGCTGCTAAAGATGCCACCAGGGTGTAGTCGAGTTGCACGGCGCCATATGTACAGCAGCAGGGCATTCTGGGAAGGGCGGTCCAGAAGCCTTAACAAGAGCATGAGAGCACGCTTGGAGAGCATGGCCCCCACCCCGGGAGCGCGTTTCAGCAGAACCCCTACCTTCTCTCTCTTCTGTGGTGAGGGTGAAGAGCAGTCGGTGGCAGCCCCAGACTTTACCTCATTTCTTTGGGACTCCCCACTCCTTGTGCCCCCAGTCTCTCCACATGCCCTCCCTTTATTATCTGCCTTTATTTCTTTTGGGCTGGCTTTCCCCAATCCTTGTACCCCTCTATCTTTCCCCGTTCCCCACCTATTTTTTTTTTTTTTGGCCTCCTGCTTCACTGTTATCCACCTAAGAATGATGCTTAAAAAACAAGTCGGCATTTCTAGCAGATTCCACCTTCATTACTGCATCAGATGGGTAAAAGCTTGCTATTTGTGGCATTTGGAAGATAAAATAGAAGTGATTTTCCACCCCAGGCCCATGAATCCAGCAATCAGTCTCATAAAACACGGGTTATTTTGTGTTTTATTAACTGCCTCTTAGCTTCCGTTTGCATAATCGTGAGTGGATTTACATTCTGTTAAGACAGTTGGGCATTATTTTTCACGGAAGGTGCATCCGAGTCCCTTTGGCCGGTGTTGTGGCATGATGAAGCAGCCTCATATGATGCTGATGAAGATTTCGTTCACACTCGCTGGTTCCGTAGGATGCCTTTTTTTCCAGATGGATACCCTATTGTACTGTGATTTCCTGCTTGGGGCTCCGCTTTCTGCGGCTCAGGACCGTGCTATCTTTCTATGAACTGGATAAACTGCCTATTAAATTTAATTACAGTCTGAATGGTAGCACATCTTGATCTTATTTCACCCCCAGTGTACTGTATTTCACCAAGGTCCTTGAGGATGAAATAAAATAAATCGAAAGGATACATACTCGCTCCCCGAAAGGAATGTTTAAGAAGATAAACCAATGGCAGCCTTTTTATCGTCGGCATGGCGGTGGGGGCTCTTTGGGCTCCCAGATTAGACAAACTCATCTCCTTGGATTTCCTTGCTGTCCCGTTTGACTGGAAAAATAAAAAAGGAAAAATAAGATTCTGGTTTGATGAGTTCCCAGGTTTGGCTTTTAATTACAGAGGAAAGGCTAGTGCTAATGACATCACCCACCATCATGGAACACCAATGGATGACATTCCATGTCCAGACTCCATGCCCCCTCCACACACACACACACACACACACACACACACTCTCACACTCACAGCCTGTGCCTCATCTCTCTGGCAGAATCCCTCCCTTAGAGTCTGGCTCAGGGGCAACCTTTCCCATGAGGCCTTTTCTCATCCTCCCATTGTCTAGTTTGTATATATTTTGTATTTCCTTCATAGTGTTGCTGCTCTCCATCTGTAGAACCCTGTATCCAAGGGCTGACCATCTGAATTTGGGGGAGGTATGGGCCCATTCTGATTTGTTCTTTTTTTTTTGCGGGGCAGTGGGGGTTAAGTGACTTGCCCAGGGTCACACAGCTAGTGTCAAGTGTCTGAGGACGGATTTGAACTCAGGTACTCCTGACCCCAGGGCCGGTGCTCTATCCACTGCGCCACCGAGCCGCCCCCTGATTTGTTCTTAACACTGACTTTTCTACCTATTCACCAGAAGCCATATTAGAAGAAGCTAATATAGTTTGCAAAATGTGTGCAGTTTGATTTTCAGTTTTTAGGAAATAATCAGGAAACTGAGACCCATAGAATTAAGTGACTTGGCTAGGGTCGCACAGGTAGAAAGTGGCAGGCTGGGCTCTGAAGCCAGATGCTCTGACTATACCCAGTGGTCTCTCCATTCCACCAGAGTATCCACCATCTTGATTCCCACCACCCCCCTTTCCCATTCCCAATACAATGTAAGCCCATTGAGGGCAACGAAGTCAATTGTTTTGGGGTTTTGTCTCTCTATCCCCAATGCCTGCCAGCCTTCCAGGTACACAGTAGGTGCTTACTAAATGATTATTGAATGGAAGATTAAGTATTTCTCTCTCCTAGGAAACTGAATATCTGCCCTTTGGGGGATCCAGGGGGTATTTTTCTCCTGTGCCCTGGACAATACTTTACTAGGTAGTTTCTGAGCAGTGACGAGGTAAGATGTTGTCATTTCCTGTGTCCTGGGCCTCAATAAGGTTAACAACCGACTGACTTCTAGAAATCCAGACTAGGAGGACAGTATCTTCCATCCAAGAGACAGTTTGTGTTTGGAGGATAGAAGCAGGGAAAGGGGTTTAATAGAAACTGAATATTTTGGAGACAGACTGACTTCCCTTTGAGGAGAAATGTGAATGATGGTGCCCCAGTCCAAGGTTCTGCAGGTCTCCCAAGGATGGGACATTATGTCTCCCATTATTTATCCCATTATCTCTCCTAGTAGTGATCCATTCATTCAGTATGTATTTGTGAAGTGCTGACTGTGTTACATACAGGCAGTGTGGTGTGACAGAGAGACAGCTGGCCTTGGGGTCAAGACCTGGGTTCAAGTCTGGCCTCTGACCCATCCATCTTGGCTGCGTGACCCTGAATGAGTGATGTTGATCTCTCGGTGATCTGGGCTCATCTAAGTTACAGAGAAGGGGCAAATCTCAGGTCCACGCAAAAAGACCAGGAGGCAGAAATCCAAAGAATGAAGCAGGGCTCGATCTCCGGGAACTCAAATGTATGAGAGGATAGAGTGCGTCTGCAGATGAATAATTATGGAATGATTGGAATGATGCCACGTGCTGGGGAGTTACTGCAGGAGTGTTTGCCATGAGGAGAAGGCGTCTGAGGGCAAGCCGTGTGGTCAGGTCCTTGGCGTCAGGAAGTGATGTTTGCTCGTGGGTACTGTCTATCAAAGCTGCCAGCCAATTAGCTTGGAGCTGTGTGTGCGCGTGGGGGGAATGTTCCCAGCTTCACAGGAGGCATTGGGTCCTTTTGGTTCCTGACCTCACCATGGTGGATCAGATGATGGGGTCTCTTAGAAATAGTTAGATTTTTACCTTTCTCTCTAATCCTAATGCTCTTTAATCAATACTTAAACACTTAAATACTCTTGCTAAAGCTTATAATTTATTGGTGACCACTTGTTAGATTTTAGATAATATAGCTAGAATTTTAGTCCCTTTCAATTAGAAGGTACTTTGAGAAAGGACAGGGAATGAGCCCCTGGTGGGAAGGATGGGGCAGGCCTTTCCCCTTGGTCCCCACCACACACACTGTCTTCCAGCTGCAGTGGTCCATTGGCTGCTCTTCAAGCATGGTGCTCCATCTGTCATGGCCACACCTTGGGAGTGGCTGTCTGCCATGCCCGGAATGTCTCCTTCCTCACCGCCACCTTTTCGTTTCCCTTAAAGACTTGGGTCACAAACCACCTTCTGCAAAAAGCTTTTCTCAGTTCCCACAGGCCCTGGACCTCCTATTGAGATGGTGGCTCCAACCTTAGGTCCTGGGCTCCTCACAGGCCAGAGTTGCTTTGTTTGCCTGCCTGGGAGTTCCATCAGGGGAACTGTATACAAGAGGAGCATAATGCGTGTGCCTAGCACAAAGATCTCCTGACTCCAGTGCTATCTCCTTTCAATTAAAGTCAACAAATGATTTATTAAATGCCTTTCATGTGCCAGGTATGGTGCCAGACATTGGGGGCACCAAGACAGGAATCAAAACAGTCCCTGCCCTCAACAAGCTTACATTGTGTGGCAGGAATACAACATGTACACAGGCATGTTCAAAATGCAATATAAAATGTTTTTTATATATTTAGTTATATTTGTTTATCAACGTGTTTATGTGTTATTTCTATTAAATTTAATATTTAATATTTTTATAAAATTTTATATTTGTTTTTGAATAAGTTTATTTATATAAAATTTTATATTTATAGAAGTATACAGATTCTAGAATATATTCTATATGTTATATTTATTATATATTTTATTCTAGCATGTAATATAATATATCCTATATAACCTACTTTATTATATATAATATTTATAATATAAATGTTTATATAATACATATACATACAATGTATTGTATATATGTGTTTTATAGAGATTACATATCATATAAATTACATTTTAGAAATAAATCTATTTTCTATAAATATATACTTATATAGTATATCATTCATATAAATTAATATATTGCTTATATAACAGGATGTGATATATAGAATAATTATACACAATATAGTTGTATATTCTATATTATAGATTTTATATATAATGTTTGTTGGCATAAACATATTTAATTATGTAATTACATATACTATTTATAATTTTATGATATGTGTATTATATATCTATATTATAACTACAAAGACTATTTGGATAATATATCTATATAACATATGTAATTGGATATAATATAAATATCATGTATATGTAATATTATATGATAATATAAAATAATTCAAGAGAGTACATGCACTCACACAATTGGGCTGAAGTAAGTAGCCTAGCAGAGATGTGAACTCAGGACCTGGGACTCCAAGATTCATACTCTTTTGACTGCCCAAGGGGAGCTTGGGGGTTCTAGGCGTCTTGTCCTCAGACTCATTTTTCACATGAGGATCAAGCACAGAAGAAGCCATCCAGCTCTTCCCTGGGAATCCCTCACACCCCTGTGATAGCCCTAACTCCAGAAGTGACATTTTGATTAATTGTCTAGAAAACCACCATGAAATACCCAGGAGCAAGAGCCAGTTGAATCCTCATACAAGGTATCACCACTGCTGCCCACTGTCCGTGTGGCCCTAAATCATAGGGCCTTCCTTTTCCAAATACTGATCTCATCCATCCAGCCTGCTGGCGTCCACGCGCTCCAAAGAGGCACCATGACAAACATTCGACAGCACATGGCTCTATGATCTTCCTAGACCATGCCACAGTGATAGAGTGCTATCCTCTGACATCTCAAGCTCACCAGATGCCCCACCTGGCCTCCTCGCCTGCACTGCTGTTCTCTATTTGACCTGGACCCATGACCTCATTTGCATGGGGAATTTCCAGTGTGCAAACGCCTTCCCCCTTTGTGGGAAGGGGCCTCTTCCGTACGTCCCATCTTAGAATATCGCTGGGGCTCTCGGCAGTTCAGTGGATTGCCCAAGATCCCTGGGTCACACACCCAACATGTGCTAGAGCTAGCTATACTTAAACCTGGCTCCCCCCCAACTAGAAAGTGAATTGTTCAGGCATTACACCACACCGCCTCCCATGATGTAGCCCCGGCGTGGTGCAGAGGGGCATGAAAGGGGGAAGCCCTTCTTGGCTTTTTGTTGAGATGTTTCGGTCGTGTCTGACTCTCTGTAACCCGGTTTGGGGTTTTCTCCACAAAGATACTGGGGTGGTTCGCCATTTCTTTCTTTAGCTCATTTTGCATTTGAAGAAACTGAGGCCTCTGCGGGTACAGGAGCTTAGATCGGGTCACCTGCAGTAAGAGCAGAGGAGATTCCCGCACTCACCGAAGAAATGTGCTTCCCACAGGGTGGTTGTGTGTTGCAGGATAACGTCACCCTGTGACTCTTGGAGTAGAAAATCCCCAGTCCTGATATTTTGACTAAGCTTGTTTTCCTGGGTCTGGAACAACCTGGTTCTTTCCTTCAGCCTTCCTGGGGTTCTAGTGGAAACTCTCCAGGGCTTCCCCACAGCAGGAGTTTCACACCATGTGGAAATGTTTAAACTCCCTCGTGGGCTGAGTGCACACGGCCACATCAGTTATGATGAATCATGAAACATCCCAGGAATCTTAGAGGCAGACACTGCCTAAAAACAACATCACCTCAACGGGAAACTTGTTTGGAAATGCCTGGAATGTTAGTCTGTTATTAATAGGCAGCCCCCAGTTCCGTCCCTTTTTTTATGTATTTGTTTTCATTTGCAAAGGGAGCACCAGCTTCCCTGAACCCAAGAGCTTTGGTTGATGCTGGGTCCTTTGTTTTTCCCTTTTCCCTGTTAGAATTCCAGCGCCGATCATCGGGTGCGCCTGGACCTGGGCCTCTGGGACAAGTTCAGCGAGCTGGCCACAAAGTGCATTATCAAAATCGTGGAGTTTGCAAAAAGGCTGCCCGGCTTCACCGGTTTGACCATTGCCGATCAGATCACCCTCCTGAAAGCCGCCTGCCTCGACATCTTGGTAGGTGCCTTTTGGGGCCTTATATGGAGGGGACAGGGCAGGGAGGGGGACCTCGTCCTGGGGACCCCCTGAGTTTGGGCTCCTGCTTCTACCTCTCCTCACGGCTGTGGCTTCTCAGAAGTAGCTGCCTTGTGGTCAGGCAGTCATGGATAACCCCACTGAAAGATGATATGGGTATGGTGACAGAAACAACAAGGAATAAAAATGAGAAGCTAGAGTTTGTCAGGTCTAATCTCTCTCCAATGTGTCCCTAGAGAGAGAGAGAAGAATGTCAGGTCCTTTCATGGAATTTCTATAGAATCTCAGGTTATGATGTCACTGACGATTCACCCTTCTGGCAAAGTGACCCCTGACCCTGACATGGGTGCCATAGCCCTTCCCTCCTCTCCTTAACTCCTCCACCTCTGTGCGCCATCTTGCAGAAAGTACCCACAGTGCCCACTAATAAAGAGGCCCTGGACACAGACACTGTGCCTATGCCAAGCTCAGTGCTAAAGGCTTTTCTGGGTTCGTTTCTTTCTCGTTGCCAGTTGAGATACTCAAAGGCGCCATTATTCTCTCCCTTGTAGAGAGGAAGTGTCTTCCCTTTGCCTCAAAAGTCCAAGCTCTGGGACGTTTAGCCTTCTTGTGACACAGACCCCCTTGGGCGACACTTCCCTTGTCTTCTTTTTAAACACTAAAATATTTTTATCGATGGAAGTCTTTGTAAAAGGCATCACAATTCCTTAATTTTTAATACAATGTGGCTTAGTGGAGAGAATACCAAATGCCTTGGATCTGCTCTATGATTATTTGGCACATAGTAGGATCTTTTGTCTGTTTAATAGTATTTTATTTTTTCCAGTTACATAGAGAGTTTTTGACATTCGTTTTTGTAATATTTTGAGTTCCAAATTTTTCTCCCGCCCTCCCTTCCCCCTTCCCAAGACAGCAAGAAATCTGATATAGGTTATATATGTACAATCATGTTAAATGTATTTCCACATTGGTCATGTTGTGAAAGAAGAATCAGAACAGCAGGGGAAAGCACAAGACCTGCATTCACAACTGTGGGCCTTCCGTTTAGGATGTGCGCAGCTGAGGAGATGAAACCTCAGCCTTGGAATCAGGAAGATCTGTGTTCCATTCCTACCTCACACCCTGGGTCACTTACCTAACCATGTCCTGGATACAAAAAAGAAAGAAAGGCAACCACCATCTCCCCAGGGAGGCTCCAGTGAGATAACACATCAAGCCCTTTGCCAACCTGAGCGCTCTGTATGAATGTTCACTGTTGTGATTCACTGTGTGACCTTCCTGCAGTCACACAGGTTCTCTCTGAGCCTCCGTTACCATAGGAGTAAAATAAAAGAGACCCTCTGGGCCTGGGATGTGTGGCCTGCAGCCAAGTCCAATGAAAATGGAGTTGGGAGATACTTAACAAAATAAATACAAATACAATAAAACACGGAGAGTGTTACATTTGAAAACCGAAGGCAATCTGTGGCCAGCAGGGGTCCTTCTGTGTGGCTCAGGGGCCTGGCTTCCTATCTGAACTGGACACCACTGGGTTAGACAACCTCTGCAGTCCCTTCCAGCTTGATATCTATGGAAAAATAATTAAGTACCTTAGACAAGAGCTTATTTCCAAGGTTTTGTCACCCGGGGAATGAATCCTCAAATCTTTGAAAATGTTCCCTCCAAAGAGGATCCGTTTGAATGGAAAATTAACCGACCTGGCCTGCTCCCATTAGAAGCTGGTATGAAGCAGCATCTTCAATTCTGGGACATTGGTACGTAGGAGGAGGAGGAGGAAGAGAGGCAGAATTCATCTTCTGGCCATTAAAGAGGGGAGGCTGAGGTTTCCCGGGGATCCCCCATACTCCCCTTGCTTCTGCCCCTTTACCTAGAGCCGTCCCTTCACAGCTGCCCAGCTCATCATCCTTATTCTGTGTGGTCTCTCGACAAGACAGGGACATTGATCACCAGGTGCATGCCCGCTGTCATTACCGCTGTTATGATAAGACGCAGTTAGGGTCCTCTTACGCCCGAAGGCAGGCAGTCATTTATAAAGTGTGACATTTTCCCCAGCTTGTGTTTTTGTCACATTCCATGGGAAGAGGACTGATTTACGTCATCAGGGCAAAGAGGCATCGGTGTCTGCCCATGTCACATGGGTACCCACAGCCTTTTAACCATTGGCCCTGGTTGCTCCACGCCCTGAATAGCTTCCCTTTGTTACCATCCATTTGTTCTGGGCCTAAAGCAAATCTAACATTGAACAATTGAAGCATTAGAACTCGGGATCTTCCCCAGTGGGACAATCTCCTTTATTTGTGTTGGCCAAATTTCCTAATATGGTTCAATGAGAATTTTTAAGCACCTACTGTGTGCTGGCCATTTTTTTAAAAAAACCTGTCACTTAGTATATGGGTCCCAGAGCAATTATATATATATTCTGGAAAAAAATTAAAAATAAGAAAACCTGGGGGCAGCTAGGTGGCACAGTGAATAAAACACTGGCCCTGGATTCAGGAGGACCCGAGTTCAAATCCAGCCTCAGACACTTGACCCTGAGCAAGTCACTTAACCCTCATTGCCCTACCAAAAAAAAATTAAAAAAAAATAAGAAAACTTAATACTTGGGGGCCTAGATTTAGAACTGAAAGAATTCTTTGGCTGCTAGTACCTCCTCTTTCAGACTACCTTCATCTCTTCTCTGTCTAGTTTATTTATAATGCCTTCCTCGTTAGAATAAGGACTCGTGGAGGGCAGGACTGCAGTGTTTTGTTTTTCCTTTCTCTGTATCCTCATTCCTTAGCCCAGTGTCTGGAACACTGTAAGCATTTATTAAACGCTTCTCAAACACTAAACTGCATTTCTTCTTTCAATGTCTGACTGCCTGACTAGGCCAACTCTCTCATTTTACAGTTGAGAAAACTGAGACCTAGGGAGGTGACTTATCCAAGGTCTCATGAGCAGTAAGTGGTAAAGTTGGTCCTTGCACCCAGGTCCCTTGATTCCAGTGGGCAGCACCATCTTGTTTCTCCATTCTTAGTGTCATGGATAGTGCTGCTGAGCTTGGAATTAGGGTCCTCTTCTCCCATCTGATGCTTACTACCTGTGTGACCCCAGGCTAATCACTGAGAAGCAGTATGGTCTCATGCAAAGAGACTCTGGAGGAAGAAGTTCTGGGTTCCAATCCTGGCTCAGCCTGCAATTACCTGTGCAAGCATGGACAACCTTTTTGGGTCACCAAGCAGGTGATGCTTTGTGTGATAAAAGATGTGATTGGTTAGAATGGATAAGGTGTGTAGAAGTGCACAGATCAGAATGGGTACAGATTCCCAGCATGGTCAAACAGGAAGGAAACTGATGGGGGTTCAAATCATGGGATCATGTGATGCTAGAGCATGCAAGGACCTGGAGAGAGATCGGCACAACCAGCTCCCTCATTTGCTGGATGAGCAAACAGATCCCCAGAGAAGCAAAGTGAATCTCCCTAGAACACACAGCCGGGAAGCAATGGAGCTGGAATCTGATCGTCTCATTTTATGAAATGAAACAAAGCCCACAGCTTATTAAAGCTAGACTGGATCCCTGATCTAGGCTTTTTTCACCTTTACTCAGCCACTTGTCACTTAGGAAACTGACTTCCCCAGGTGAGAGGGAGGCATGGATCCAAAGGCAGGGACCAAACAGGGAGAGCCCACCATAGTCGAGGGAGACGGCCCACCAGATTATCAGCTACAGCTTCTCTGGAGAACTCAAGCATCCTCTCTTGCCATTTAGCCAGGGTTTATGTGACTGTTTTATGGGGTGATTACCATAACAACTGGAGCAACATGTGGCCCATCCACGATGTGCGAAACACCCAGCGCATCCATTTCAGTTTGTGCCATCCATCGGCAGTGGGACTGGTGACTCTGCCTGTGGTTTTCCTTAACCCTCACATCCAAACTTTTCATGGGATTTGAACGAAAGCAAGGGGAGGGAGTTGGAGGGTTTATTAAGTGTGTTTGTTTTTGTTTATTTGTTTTGTTTTTACATTCACAAGATTAGTTTCTATCATTTGAAATGAGTGGATGTTGGATATAACACTTTGGTCTTTCATGGGTGCAGATGTGTACACAATTGCCCACCAGTCTTCTTAACCTTGATTATGCAGAGAAATGAAGTAAAATGAAACACTAGGATTTCCAAGTATCAGCTGAAGTGTCAGCGCTTCGGACCAATTCCATGAACTCTTGCAATGTTGAGGTCCAGGAAGTACAAGGATTGGTGGCAATTGGAACCTTTTCAATAAGTATGATGTCCCCAAGGAAAAACTGGAAAGGGTCTGGGGACAGGTAGAGATGGTCCAGAATGGCAGCGATGGTGGTGACAATTACAATGATGATTTAGTTCAACAAACCTTGATTAAGATGTTGGCGACCATTCCAGGTCACTCTACTTTCCATGTATGTGACCTCTGCTTAGTCTTTTCACTTCTCTAGGATTCACGTGCCTTATATGTAAAATGAGGGGTTTTTTCTCAATCACAGATAAGCTCTAAATCCCCTTCTCTCATCCTACTGGCTCCTACTCTCCTTTGCACAATCTCTAAACAGTTGCAGCGAGTGTTGACCTGCAGATTTGGCTTTCTTGTATGTGCACATTGCACTGTAACGTGCTGTTTTCTATCATCCTGAATAGCCATCTCCCTTCCACACCATTCCAGCCCTCTAGCCTCCATGTTGTGTTCTCAGTACAGGTGTCATCCTTCAAAGGAAGGAGATGAGTCTCATTCACCTGTTCACATTGTCCCAGTGAGTAACTACCCAACTATGACCTTGAAAATGGTGAAGAAAACTCAGAAATTTGACCCTTGGTAGACCAGCAAACCAGCCACCATTCTTGTAGACTTCTTTTAAAATGAGTGTTGTGTAATTATGTGACCCATGAGTTGGTTCGTAGTCTGTGCATCATCATTTTCAAATATCTCCCCATAGACCTATAGAGAAGGAGATCCAGAGACACGTGGAAACAGCCAGGTTTTCTGTGGCTCAGAAAACAAGCCCCTCCTGGTTAGGCTCTAGATTGAAAAGGCCAGACTGATTTGTTCACCAACAGCCCTCTGCATTGCCCTTTGGATAGAGATGGGGATGAAATGCTCCTCTGGAATGCTGTTGGGAGAGATCGCTTCTTCCCCCTGAATTGTAAATTCAGGCTGGAGCTGAGTCTTCTTTGCCAGAGAAAGTCATGCTATGGTTTATAAATCTCAGGAGTATGTGCGGTTTTCTATCCCAACCCGGCAGGGGGGGATGCCCAAGATTCAGATAATCAAGAAAGTCTTTTGGCAAATGACTAACTGGCCCTTCAGGGAAGCACATTGTCTCCCCAACTCTCCATATCTCAGCGGGAAGCGACCTGTGCCCAAAAAAGACTCCCCTTCTCAACCTTCCCCATGAAAGGGAATCACCAGCCTTCTCTTGAAGCCCTCAGGTGAGGGGGGCCCACTGAGGCAGGCCATCCTGCTTCATTCCTGTTCTGTACAAGTCTGTAAATGGGTTAATTGGAGTCACCTTGCTGTGAGAAGGTGGTTCCTTTATCAGGGAAAAGGGGATGGAGGAAGGCGTGACGACCTCCATTGCATTCATCATTTGGTCAACAAGTAGACTGGAATTTAGAACTAGACAGTACCTTAAAGATCATGGAGGCCAGCCCTCTCCTAGGGTCGTGGGATTATTTAGCTCTAGAATTGGATGGGCATTCAGAGGCCAGCCAGTCAGTCCACTACCTTCATTTACAAATGAGGAAACAAAGGCATTAAAAGGTTGTGATTGCCCAAGGTTGCACAGAGAGTCAGTGTTACAAGCAGGATTTGAACTCTGGTCTTCTGACACCAGAATCAGTGCTCTTTCCA
The DNA here is from genome assembly GCF_019393635.1 of Dromiciops gliroides. Taxonomy (NCBI): domain Eukaryota; kingdom Metazoa; phylum Chordata; class Mammalia; order Microbiotheria; family Microbiotheriidae; genus Dromiciops; species Dromiciops gliroides. The sequence goes on along the minus strand of NC_057865.1, from coordinate 28,394,086 downwards.
CCATACCACATTTCCACCCATGTTTTTAGGTACCTTTTTGGTTGATCCATAACACTGGACCGAGCACTTTGGGATAGATAGTAATTAGTCCACACAGATACTGGCTCCTCTTGAGGGTCTTCCTGTCCTCTCTGGTATGGTGGTGAGAACTTTGAGAATCATTTAGAGGTGTGATTATGACTTTATTTTATTTATTGGTTTATTTATTTATTTATTTGGTGAGGCAATGGGGGTTAAGTGACTTGCCTAAGGTCACACAGCTAGTAAGTGATAAGTGTCTGAGGCTGCATTTGAACTCAGGTCCTCCTGAATCCAGGGCCGGTGCTCTATCCACTGCACCACCTAGCTGCCCCAACTTTATTTTTCTTTTCATCTGGACCCATTGTTTCATCAGAGTTGGGGATTCCTGGTATGGAAACCCCTTCTTCCATTGCTGACATCAGCAATTGTTATGTAACTTGCAGACAACTCCTGGGGACATTGAGGGGTGGTGTCATGCACAGTTAGTGTGACTGGAACCCAGCTCTCTGGACTCCAAGCCTAGCCTTCTATTGACAACAACAAACTTGGCATCCTTCCCTGCTCAATGCCTTACAAATCCAGTCTAGACTTTCTTGAGGAATGACACTGGCTTTAAACCTTAACAGCTGTGTGACCCTCCACAAGGAATTTCATTTTTCTGATCCTGAGTGTGAGATGGGAGCAACAGATAGCCTGTTTTAAAAGGCTTTCATGGGAAAATTTGCTAACTTTGAAGCATTATGGCAAACAGAACTAGCACCAGAATCTTAGCTCAGGATCTCTCCTACTGTAGACTCTCTCACCCTGGGGTTTGGGTGTCCCACTCATGTGGGGTTTACAGAATTGGAAGGCTCTTTACTGGTTGGCCATTCCTGAAAGCTAAGATGGCCCTTTTATCTTGGAGAGGGATTAATGGTGTAGATCAATAGACCTTCTGTCAGGAGGACCCTCTCGTGGGATTAGGACCCCCTTGGGCAAGTATGGGAAACTTCTGCTATTTTTAGCCAACTCATGGGGCCTGCATGTTGATGTTTCCAGATAAAATATCATTCTTTCAAACAAAGGGCATTTCAATCGAGAAAGAGAACTGTGGGTCTGCCAGTGGCATTTGACTATGGTGTGACAGAAATCAAATATTCAGTTTCTCTTGAGGACTAGAAGTGTCTTGGGGATACTGAGCATATGCTGGCTGGGCAGTGAATCCACTGTTGTTTCTTCAGGAAACTTGCCTGCCCACCCCCCATTCAGACAAGACTTTGAGTGTTCCTCTAAAGCCTTAGTCCCTGCTCATCCTAGAGCACGTGGTGGGGCAGCACCATTCAGGATTGCTTTCTCATGTTGAATGGGTTCTGCTGAAGTAATCACTCGGTGCCTCCGTCCTTGTGCTTTCCCCATCTTGTCTCCTGAAGACTGCATGTGCCTCACTTTCTTACCCAGCAGCTCCTTTCCCTGATCTTGTGTCTTGACAGACACAAGGAGGGAAAGGTGATATTTTGATGACTGTCTTGTGCTAGTGTGTGAAAAGACGGTTCAAATATTAGCCCTCCCAAAACATAGCCTCAGTGCTGATAAGCCATCACCTTTAGAAGGACAGACACGTCATATGTGTGTGCATACTCATGTGCTTTAAAGCTTACAAAACTCTCTATATACCTTATCTCACTGGATCCTCACAAGAGCCCAGTGAGAAGAGAGGTGCTGTTATTCACCCCATTTTACTGATGAGAAAACTGATGATTGGAGGTTACGTGACACGTTCCGGGTCACACAGGTGGTATTTATACCCAGGTCTTCCTATGTGACGCCATAGTACATAGAGCACCGGGGCCTGGAGTCCGGAGAATTCAACTTCTTGTGTTCAAGTCCAGCTTCAGACACTTCCTGCCTGTGGGACCCTGGGCAAGTCACTTCGCCCTGTTTGCCTCAGTTTCCTCATCTGTAAAATGAGCTGGAGAAGGAAAAGGCCAACCCCTGCAGTGTCTTTGCCAAGAAAACCCCCAATGGGATCTTGAAGAATTGGACAAGACTAAAAAATGACAATGGCAACTTCCCCACTCAGAGTTTGGCCTTCGATCCCCAGCTGGAGGTTCTCAAAGGACTGCTTTGGACTGTGCCCCCTGGACGAGTTATGACTTGTGTGGGACTTACCCACTTGCAGCCATGCATGTCCGTGAGTCTCCTCTGGATGAGCTGGTTAGTGCTGACTCTTGCCCGACTACCTGCTGTCGCCATCTCTGGCACACCTCAATTCCTTACCGTTAAGGCTAACGCCGCCCTGTGAGCCAGTTCGAGCTTGAGGATGCTGCCCCGCCATGCCACCTCTCCTGGGATGGAGGCATGCTGGTGACTCTCCCTCCTCTCGCTGCGACTGCCCAGGCTGAGCATCGTCCCCACTTTATCAACTAGGAAAGAGATTCTGAGGCTTTCTGTGACTTGGTCCTGGTAAATGTTGTCTTCTTGCTGGCCGGCCCTGGGCTCTTTCTGCCACAGCCCACCTGGCTGGTCTACATTTCTTGGGTGTTGGGCAGGAGGGGCGTAAGCACACTCTGTTTTCTCAGAGCCTTAGGGATTCTTAGAGAAGAAATCTGATGTGAGGTGGGCAGTCCTGTTGGCACTCACAGAGCTGTTTAGTAGCATGCTCCCAGTAAATAGGGCTGACAAAAAATAAACAGCAAGACTGAATCAACATTTTGTGTTCAGCTTGAACTGAATTCACCTCTCCCCAAGCCCTCCCCAGACCTCGGGAACACTGTGCCAAAGCACCGTCATTTCCAGCCCCAAACAACTGACTTATTCTAAATAATTCCTCAGGAAATGCTGCAGGGATTGCCAAGGTTCAGAACACATTTATCATGTTACTTAGAAGGTTCTTTCGCCCTTGTGCCTGCTCTGGCTTCTAGCCACTAAAGCGAGCCGGTTCATGCGCTTGTTGTCTCAGTTTGCACTTTAAAGTTTCAGGGAGGCAGCATGGTACATGGAGCACCAGACCTTAGAGTGAAAAAGACCTGAGTTCAAATCTCACTTCTGCCACTTGTTAGATATAGGACCATGCACAAGTCACTGCCTCTCTGGGCCCGTGTCCTTGTCTGTAAAATGAAAATAAGAATAGCACCCTGCGGGGCAGCTAGGTGGTGCAGTGGATAAAGCACTGGCCCTGGATTCAGGAGTACCTGAGTTCAAATCTGGCCTCAGACACTTAACACTTACTAGCTGTGTGACCCTGGGCAAGTCACATAACTCCCACTGCCCCAGAAAAAAAAAAAAAAAGAATAGCACCCCGCCCCAGAGTTGTAGTGAGGATCCAGTGAGATAATGTCTATGCTTTGTTGTATTGTGGTGGTGTTGTTGAATTGTTTCAATCTTGTCTGACTCTTGGTGACCCTACTTGGGGTTTTCTTGGCAAAGATACTAGAGTGGTTTGCCATTTCCTTCTCCAGCTCATTTTGCAGATGATGTATGCAGGGTCACACAGCAAGTAAGTGTCTGAGGCTGGATTTGAACTCATGAAGATGAGTCTTCCTAACTTTTGGCCCAGCATACACTGTGCCACCTAGCTACCCAAATGCTAGGTACTATTACATAGAAAGCTGGAATAAACTGTGTGGCTAGACTTAACTCATTCTATCCCCATATACATTTGACCCCATGGCTTCCACTGATGTCGTCCTTTGATACTTCATCATGGTGCAGAGGTGACCTTAGGCTCTTATTTGAATTAACCGCCAAGGCTTGTTGATTCTACTTCCCCAGCCTCTCACTCATCTGCTTCCTTCTCCTTGTTCACACGGCCACCACCTCAGTTTAGGTCCTTGTCATCCCTCATCCCTTGGAATAGCCAACCAATGGGCCTCCTTGCCTCAAGTCGTCCCCTCTCCCCCGAATCTGGCATCTGTAGAAGCTGCTCAGGTGATGGTACAGAAGTGCAGGTCTGATAAGTCAAGTCTGGTGCAGGGTGTAATGTGAAGGAAACATTCACATCAGGTTAAGTAAAAGGCGTTTAGAAATTTGAGATGGGAGATAAAGGATAACATCATGGAGAAGGGTGGCATCTGTTGGCCCATGAAGGAAGGAAGAGGCTTCAGGAGATACAAAGGTAGATGGGTCTTGAGTCCATGCCACATGAGGACCAAGTAAATGAATTGGGGATATTTAGCCTGAAAAAGAAAAGACTGGGTGGGGAGATGGAGAGGGTGGGGCTGTCAAATGGAAGAGAAATTAGACTTGTTCTTTCAGGTCCCAGAAAACGATACCAGGAACAGTGGTAGGGTCCGAAAAGAGGACAATTGATTTAAACCTTATAGCAGGAAAACAGTTTCTAACCATTGTAGCTATCCAGAATGGGCTGCTTTAGGATGTAGTGAACTCTATTTAAGGAGGTTGGGGAACTAGGAGGGTGTCTTTAAACAAAGGTTGAATGACCAAAGAAGTGACTAGTACAGCTCATAGGTCAGATTCATGGGAGAGTGGAAGTCAACGGTGTCATTTATACCTTGGTGAGGTCAGGTGTATCTTAAGACTTGGGTTCTCTTTCTGGTTGTTTAAAAAGGGACACACTTGACTAATTCCAACTTCCATGTCATTTGGGTATAAGAACTAAGATGTTTCTGGTCTTTCCAGGAAGAAGAATTCCTTCCAAAAGTCCAGTTTGGCTTCCTCTTAATACTTGTGATTTGGAACATTTTCTTCTATGATTGTTACTAGTTTACAATTCTTTTGAAAACTTCGAATCCTTTCACCACTTACTAATTTGGAAGATGACCTCTGGTGTCATATATTTGTTAGTTGTCTGTCTGTCTGTCTGTCTGTCTGTCTATCTGTCTGTCTGTCTGTCTGTCTATCTGTCTCTCTCTCTCTCTCTCTCTCTGTCTCTCTCTCTCTCTCTCTCTATATATATATATGTATATATATATATGTATATATATATATATATAGGATACCAAACTTTTATCCCAAAAATCCGACACAATTTTCTCTCCCAATTGAATGCCTTACTTGTCCCAAATACATTAGTTTTGTTCATAGAAAAAGCTTTTCAATTTTATGTAATCAGTTACTCATTTTGTCTTTTGCAATTGACTCTATCCCTTGTTTAGTTAAGGGTTCATTTTCTACCCACAGCTCTAAGAGGCATATGATGTTTGCCTACTTATTTTTATATGATCTTTAATATTCAGGTCAAGTATTCATTTTGAATTTGTAGTGGAATATGGTATGATATTGGTCTAATCCTAATTTCTGCCTGACCGCTTTACAGTTTTCCTAGACATTCTTTATAAAATAGTGTTTTTCCAAGTAATTAATGTTTAGTTTATTGAATACTGGGTTATTAACTTCCATTATCTCTGATTCTCCCTTGTGTAATCTGTTCTATTGATGGACTTTTCTATTTTTTAACCTTATGGAGAAGTGGAGAGGGAAGGGAACAAGCATTTATTAAGCACCTACTCTTGCTAGGCACTGTGCTAAGAGCTCTATGAATATTTCATTTGATCCAATACCAAATGGTTCTGATGAGTGCTGCTTTATAATATAGTTTGAGTTCTGACTGATATTCCCTTCTCATTCCTTCCCTTTTTTCCCCATTATTTCCCTTGATGTTCTAGATCTTTTGTTCCTATGAATAAATTATGGTTTTATAAAATTCTACAAAGTATCTCTTTCATAGTTTTCAAAGTTTTACATTTTTTCCCCCCACAGATTCTTAGAATCTGCACAAGATACACACCTGAACAAGACACGATGACCTTTTCCGACGGCCTTACCCTAAACCGAACCCAGATGCACAATGCTGGCTTTGGACCCCTCACGGATCTGGTTTTCACCTTTGCCAATCAGCTCCTGCCTTTGGAAATGGATGACACAGAAACAGGCCTTCTTAGTGCCATCTGCTTAATCTGTGGAGGTACTGCGGTTGAGGGTCTTCTGTCCTCAAGATTTGATAAGGAAAAAATGAGCCTTGTCCAGATCTCCAGGAGGCTTATTATTATTTGGGGGGGGGTGGTGAGGCAATTGGGGTTAAGTGACTTGCCCAGGGTCACACAGCTAGCAAGTGTCAAGTGTTTGGGGCTGGATTTGAACTCAGGTCCTCCTGAGTCCAAGGCCAGTGCTCTATCCAGTGCACCACCTAGCTGCCTCCAGGCTTATTTTTTCAGGAGGCGAGGCATAGGAAGAGAGCCAGGAGCATCTGGGGATGATTTTTTTTTGTTTTGTTTTATTTTGACCTGTTCTTATGCGCTAAGTGATTGTATTTAAGCTTCTCCTTCTCCCCAAAGATTCAAACAGACTATTTCACCGAGTACTATAGTTTGGGGTTTTTTCATTCACTTTTGGTTTTTAAGTGGGGTTATGTGATTTTCAAATTCTCCGGGAACACCTTATTTATGGCTTGGTGAATTTCGATGTGACATTGTTAGTGCCCACGGATGTGCGATGTGTGCCAAACTCTTGAGTTCACTGGCTTACCGGTGCCCAGTAGGGTGAGGAATCCTCTTTCCTGCGAGCTGTTAGCATTTCAAAATAAAGGTCACAAATGGTTAAACAAATAGCCATGGCTTTAATGAATGGGCTCCCTTCCTTAAAGCAGGCTGAGGTTTGTGGTCTCTTGGTTCTGTAATGCCATCTTCTGGCCAATATAGGTAGTTCACTTAAACTGCACAAGGGAAGAGGGCGGAACTCTAGGATTCAGCCTTATGTAAAGACAAACTCCCTAACAATTAGAGCAGTCCCAGAGTGAGATGCACTGCCTAGACAGCTTGTGGGCTCCTCCTCACTGCAGCTATTCAAGCAGAGGCTGATTAACTCCCTAAATGGCTTACAAGGTCCCTCCCAGCACCGAGGTTCTGTGAACTCTCATCCGATGTTCAACTTGGCACATTCATTCTAAATTTAAAAGTGCCTGCACCACCAAATTCAGAGGGGCCAAGCTTCTAGTAGCTTTTTTTTTTTTAATTGAGGCAATTGGGGTTAAGTGACTTGCCCAGGGTCACACAGCTAGTAAGTGTTAAGTATCTGAGGCCGGATTTGAACTCAGGTACTCCTGACTCCAGGGCCGGTGCTCTCTCCACTGCGCCACCTAGCTGCCCCCTTCTAGTAGCTTTTAAACAACTTTAAGATCAACGGCCAATAGTGATGAGAGGGACAGAAAGTGGGAATTGATTTATCAGGGCTGCAGATGAAATCCCTGCTAACGTGTGGCATCTAACACAGAGCCAGCCAAGTCACTTGGCTGCTTGGTGTTCCAGCCCACTCTCTCACTGAGCTGCAGAGGTGCTGCCTACAGGGCAGGGCGTCTTCAGTCAGTCGCTCCCCACACTAACAAAACCATAGACTCTTGCCCCACTTTGTCCCCAATAAACCGTGTCCTCTCTCCCTGGTGTCCAGATCGTCAAGACCTTGAGGAGCCAACAAAAGTGGACAAGCTGCAAGAACCATTGCTGGAAGCATTGAAAATTTACATCAGAAAGAGACGTCCCAACAAGCCTCACATGTTTCCAAAGATCCTAATGAAAATCACAGATCTCCGTAGCATTAGTGCAAAAGGTATGTCGTTGTTATTTGTCATGATTTTTGCAATAAACCAGGACAGCCAACCATTAAAAAAACCCATCTTCTCAAGTGTGACACAATGCTGGCCCCACAGTCTCTTCGAGTCCCAGCTCTGACTGTGTGACCCAGAACCCAAGAGTCCTGCTCTCCTCTTCTCTAAAAGGGGGTTCTTCCAGTACTGCCTATCTCAGAGGATTATAGTGGAGAGCTTCCAGGTTAAAGAAGAAAAGGAGATGAATAGGAGTGAGGGCGTATGCTCCTTGAGAAAGGGGACTGTGTCTTTTGTTTGGCCTGGCCGAAGTAAGTACATAATAAATGCTTGTTGACTGATAGAAGATGACAAAAATGAAAATATTGTTAAAAATTTTCCAAGTCGAACTGATGCTGCTTAAACAAAACAGAACATTGAAAACACAGATTCAGAGAAGTTTTTTAAATAATGGCTATTTGAAAGAAAATAGAATCATTCTTTGGTATTCTGGAAGGAAGAGGTCTCATTAAGGTGCTTCCCTCTGTAACTTGGCTAACTTCAATGATAGCTAATAAACTATCATTTTCATAGCTCTTCAACATTTGCAAAGCAATTCAATCCTTACAATGACCCTCTAAAGTAGGTGTTATTCCTTATCTCCATGCTACGATTGAAGCCTCTGAAGCAGTCAGAGGTTAAGTGACTTGCCAGGATCCCAGCCAGAAATCAAACTTGTCTGCCTTACTCAAATGTCACCATATATATAAAACGCTGCCTCCCACAGCAATTCCTTCTTTCAAGTTTTTCACACATTATTTATGGAAACCCGTGTACTCTTGAAGCTAGAAAGGCCCTTAGAAATCAAATTCATTTTGCAGATGAAGAAACAGAGTTTTAAAAAGGGGAAGAGAGATTCCCAAGGTCACATGGGTTGTATATGGCAGAACCAAGAACGGAGAACCAGGATTGGAACAGAACCTCAATACGAATGGATTCATTTCGTCATTAATTCTAACAGTACTCTCTGTCACAGGCAGATTTACTTCTGGTCACCTATAAGCAAGAGCGCCAGCCTTCCCGAAAGATATCAATATCTTGCCCCTTGTGATTTTCAGTTCAAGTATGGCCTAAGCAAGTACAGAAGTGCCCAGAGCCAAAAAACAGGGGCTTGGGTGAGGTGAAGGCACATCTTTGGGATGTCTTTGTTGAGAGAAATTCAACAGCAGTCACTGGTAGCAAATTCTTGTCATTCTCATCTTGCCATTAGGGTACCTTGCCTCTGAAAACCCGCTGAAGCTTAGTAGCTGGTGCAAGCTGAGGAAGCAGCTGTTAGTTTTAGGGAGTTGTGGATCTTGGGCTTCCATGCACCCCTTCTACTGTATTGAGAGCAGTACCTGATGACAGCTCCCTCACTGCATGCCTAGAGGGGCTGCAGGAAGGCTGACAAGTCACTTTTGGAACAGAACAGGTACAACAGCCTCGTTAGGCATAATTTTTTCAGTTCTATGAACTGGAAACAAAGTTTTTGTCCCCAGTGTGAGATTGAGAACCTTTTTTTTGCTCACAATTGACTCTAAATCCTTCAGGAGGGGAGATAGCAGGATGGATGAGATGTATCCATTATGAGCAGAGCAGTAGATAGGTGTAGATATACATCATGAGGAGTTCTCAGGAAGAATCAGGGTCAAGTGTTTATACTGTAAACATAGCATGGTTGGGGGGCAAAGTGACTCATTTTCTACAGAGCCATATTGTGGCAAAACCATGGAATGAAGAATGGGAAGATTCTAGATTTGAATCCCCGCTCTTCTACTTACTTTGTGACCTTAAGGAAAATCACAACCTCCCTGGGTCTGTTTCATCATCTGGACAGGGAAGGAGTTCTAAGATCAACAGAATTCCATTTGGGGCTACTCCAAGGAAACTGAAAATAGGAATGAAGAACCAACCTCTACGTTAGCGAGCTCTAGTTTGGGTCAGTTAATATACATTTACGATCCATGTGGATTTCTCCCTTACAGCCTATTATAGTTTCCATTTGCTGACCTAAATGCAAGGTGATGTTAAAAGTCCACAACAGACATTTATTCCTGAAATATTTTAATTGCAGTGTTGAGCCCATGTTACCTTGTGTTAGTATTTAGTCTCTACTGGTGAGGCACCTGGTTTTTCTGAATTTATATGGTTTCTTATGGAGTTAAGAAATGATAGATAAATGAGTGAATGCTTGTAAAGTTGTGAAATTCATGTGATTAAGGCCTACCTAAATTTTCTGTGTTATTTATCAGAACCATTTTCTGTCTTGTGTTAGTTTCCAAGTTGAGAAGCTGTGATAGTTGTTGCCTCTCTTCAAAGAAAAGGAATAAAGTGCATTCAGGAATGGAAAAAATGTCTGACGTTCAAAAATGATTAGCAATTAGCATCATGCTATCCGGAGGATAATCTGTGTTGTACTGTTATTGGTTCTTTTTTTTTAATTTGTGGAAATTATTTGTGGTCTCTTTTTTCAAGCTTAAGAAATGAACAGGCATCTGCTTGTTTACATTTCCTAACTAGACTGTTCATAGGCACTGTGTGGTATGAAGGAAGAAGTGTCCTCATGGAAGGAGCATGAAAGTCCCTCCTGTTGGTGTGCCTGGAATAGAAGGGGAACAAAGCCATGTGGCATACTTGAGCAGATTTCTTTGCTTTCTTTTCAAAGGTGCAGAACGTGTGATTACATTGAAAATGGAAATCCCTGGTTCAATGCCCCCTCTCATTCAGGAGATGCTGGAGAATTCTGAAGGACATGAACCCCTGACACCAAGTTCCAGTGGCAATACAGCTGAGCACAGTCCTAGCATCTCACCCAGCTCCGTGGAGAACAGTGGGGTTGGGCAGTCCCCACTGGTGCAATAAGACATTTTCCAGTCATTTCTGACATTCCCCATTACCTTCTGTTCCCGGATTTAAAAAGCAAGAAAATTTTTTTTACTGCTGCTTAGTTTTGGGACTGAAAAGATATATTAAAATTCCAGAAGGACCAAGAAGTTTTCATATGTACCAATATATAAATATATATATATATATATACATATATATATACTCCTCACTGTTTGATTCCTAACCAGAAATACAGACTTAAAAAATTTCAAATCAGCCATTTCATGCAACCAGAAATTAGTTTAAAGCTTCTATTTTCTCTTCTAAACACTCGAGATTGCATGACAAGACCAATCCCACCTGATTGACACCCTGGTTAGAGTTCTGTGGACTTTGTACATACGGATGGCTGGCTCTGCTCTTTCTCGACTGGATGTTTGGTGCTTTCCTTTTGCCTTGTATCCCCCAAACGACCACGACAACAAGGTCACAAAAACCAAGATGACTGTACTCGTGCAGTTAAGGTTAAAGAGACACGGTCTTGCCTTCAGAGACCGCTCTGGACACCCGGGGAACAATGTAAGACTGGAACGTACATCCAGAGAAGGAAAGTTGAGAGATTCTGGGTTAGTTCGTATGGAAACTTGTCCTGGCTCTTTCTGATGCTCTCAAACTGCATCTTCGATTCCGTGTTGCCCCGTAACAAGTAGATGACCTCGCTGCACTAGCAGAACAGACTTCTGTTTCAGCATAACTGCCAGTTCAGTTTAACCCAATGTCATTTGTCCATCTGTTAATGTCACTTTAATGAGAAGTGGTTTATCACGTTTGATGACAGAACTACACAGTTTAAGGAGAAGACAAACGACATTTTTACAGTAAGGATAGCCTACAAGGCAGAAACACTTTTCAGTGTTAGGATGGTTTTGTTTACCTGTTCACAAGCCATTAGGGAAATGTCATTGGACAAGGAGTAGGCTGGTCTACCACCTATACTTTGCAAGTCATGCCAGGTCTGGGGATTTTCCAACCTCCTTGATGCTGAGGGGCCATCACTAATTCCCAAAGGCATGGGCAGAGAATCTGTCTCTTTTGACTGTGAAAGAGTGGCTAACAGATGAAAGGGTCAGTTTCTTAGGTCTCATTTAAGCACTAGTGGATTTTTTTCCCCCAATATTTTAGGAAGTCTGTGATGTACTTTCACTGGCTCTGTTTGTACATTGAGATTGTTTAACAATGCTTTCTATGTTCATATACTGTTTACCTTTTTCCATGGAGTCTCCTGGCAAAGAATAAAATATATTTATTTTAAAGGTGTGTGAGAGCTTGAGTTTGATCTTCATTAAAGAGGCAGATAACACAGTTCCATTTTTAATGTTTAAATTTCATTTCAAAAAGCAGGTTCTTAGTCTGCAACCATGACAATTAAAATGTGTGCTTAAGCACAGCAGCCTAGAACATCTCTACAAGCCAATCAGACAATACATGACATTTCAATGAGTAAAAAAGGGCATAAAACTGTATGTGTAAGAACAAAATGTTAAAAGGCCTACACACAATAATAAAAACCATCTATTACATCATCACAGTAAAGTAAGCCAAATGTACAAAAGTCTGCGACAGAAAAGACAAAAAGACAACACAAGGTAGTCGTTGAAAATGTTTGAGTGCTCTCTGGGCACTTAATTAAACATTGCAAAATCAACATCTTCGTCAGACTCTGCAAAATATTTTACTTCTTTTCTGGCGCGACCTGTGCGAGGAAGAGATGGCGGTTCAGGGGTAAAGTCAGCCTGGAAAATGTCTACATCTGAATCCTGGTCAAAGGAGGCCTTCTTGGATTTCTAAGAATTAAAAAGAAAAACTTTGGATTTACTACTGTTCACACTCCACCTAACATTTAAAAGTATTCATGGTATCTGCAGTTTTTATTAAGAGGCAGAGAACTTTATGGTCAATGAAAAAAAGATGCAACCTAACAATTCACCACTGTAGCTGTCCCACACACAAACTACCTAGAGTTGTTTGCTGGGTTATAGGAAGATGTTAGAACACAGTCACCACCCACAATTATTTCATATCTAAAGGCTAAGGAAAAAACACCGAACAAGCCCTTCCAATATTCCCATTTTTGTTAGACAAAAGGAAGCACAGGTAGGTCACAATTCTCTTATTCAAAGAGTTTACAATCTCTTTTGGGGAAAAAAAAAAAAAAACTTGCATACAATAGTAGATTAAGAGCTGGGATGTCTAAGTACCAAGCCAGAGGCAGGTAGGTAGCACAGTGGATAGAACAAGGGATTTGAAATGAGTAAGACCTGAGTTCAAATCCTGCATCAGTTGTGTGACACTGCTCAGCTCACTTCACCTCTGAGTCTGTTTCTTTATCTGTAAAATGGGGATGATAACAGCAGCCATCTCAGAGGGCTGTTGTGAGGCTCCAGTGAGAGAACTATTCAGCGTTTTGCAAACTTGACATGGCTATATGAATACTAGTTATTATTATTGTTGTTATTATTATTATTGAGACAATGACAGTGGTGCTGACAACACCACCTATGTTAAGTCTACCAAATCTCAGATCATTCTTCCACCTTTTCCTTGCCTTACTATAGGCTCAGAAGGAATGGGTGCTGGCTCTGTATTGGACTCATGGAAGAAGCAGGGAATCCTGCTTGGATACCTAAGGTCCCACCAAAGACCTCCAGGAGAGGAGAATCAGGGACTATCCATACCAAAAATAATCAGAATTAACATAACTCTTAAGTGCTAGAAAGGAGAGGGCCCGTAGGCTAGAGTAGTTGCCTCCTGGAAACGGACTAAAAGTCAAGAACCCAGGTTCAAATTCTGGTTCTACCTTTTGTCACCTCTGTGGTCTTCAGTTTGCTCCTCTGTCAAATGAAGGTTGGCCTAATCTCTAAGGTCTGTTCCAGCTAAGAGGGTGTGATCAGTAAGTTAGGCTTTGAAGGATGGGAAAGATCTGGGCCAGTGGAAAGAATGAGTGTGGGTGTGGGAAACGACAAAGTATAGGCAGTAAAAATGAACATGGATGGATGCCTGAGAGGCAGGAGCAAGACCAGACTGACAAGTTAGCAGCTCCTGTTGTGCAACAGTGAGAATTAAGGTTGGAAAAGCAAGGAGATGAGCCAGTGAAAAGACCATAGAAAAGAAAACCACAGAAAAGGATTTCTTAGAAGGCAGTAAGGAGCCATTATAACAAGATGAGGGACACAAACAAAGACAGGTTTAACAAGACAAATGCGACCCAGAATAACTTAAAGGTAGAGAGATTGGTGGCAGGAAGGCTAATTAGGGTGAAGAAAGCCTGGGCTAGGTTGGTGGCAGTAAGAATGGAAAAGAGATAAATCCAAGAAATGATTCTGTGGAAGAACTGCCTGGACTTGACCAGCTGGGTAGACTGTCGGTAACTAGTTTGTAAATAAATGTGGCCATGAAGCAAATGTGCTGATATCTTACTGCAGTTCAGCTGCCTCTGGGGACAGGCTGAGGTGACTGGGCTCCTGTAAAGGGAGTGCAGAAATGGCTAGCAAGATGGGGAGAGTTTCCTTTGTAGTCAGGGATTTTGTCTTTTAAAGAAGGCAGTGCACTTCACAATGTAACTGGACTTATCTGAAGTAAATACAAGTGCAGGCTTACTTCTCCCACCTCAAAGAAGAGGTGAGCAATGAGGAAAACCACAGAGAAGCACTAGTAGCGGCCTATAGATAAATTAACTTGGTCTGTCCATCCAGTGCCAGAAAAAGGGGCAGGGGTAGAGAGGCATTTTCCTACCTCGCCTTGTGGCCATAAAAGATGACAGCAGTCTGTGAGCTTTTGAGCCAGAAATTGATTGGAGGTTTGAGGGGGTATAAATCTAGAAATAAAACATTCCCTTGACTGTAGCTGAGGCTTTGGGGGCTTGTGGTTTTCAGATTTCTACAGAAACTATTTTCTCCTGGAGATATCTTTTTGGACCTCAGCCATTTCTAAGTCCCTGGCTAAGTCATTATTAAGTCATATTTCTAAGTCTACTCTCATTCAGTTACTCTGTTCTTAAGTTGGCTGAATCTGGTAACCAAAGATTCATTGGAATGCCTGGAAAAAGAGAATGCCCTTATTTCTGCTTTTCAAATGCATGTCTGTTGCAGATAAGTGCTGCTTAAGATTTCTGGAGTCTGTTAGAGCTAAAATTCGCCATGTAAACAAAGTAGCTAGGAGGCTAGCATATTTGTTTCTCCTAAAATTTCCCCCAAAGAAACTAATGTATATTTTAGTCTTGTGTGCTTGATCAACATACCTGTTTTCAAGGAGAAACCTGAATGTATTTGTGTGATCTACTAAGACATGCTATTGACAATGTCCCAGGATCACACTACCTATAAAACTAGTTCTATAAAAGAATATGGATTATAGTCATGTTAATAGGTCTAGTGTTAGCAGTAGCTAACAATATAAAGTTGGCCAAGATGGAGATATTAGAGACAACAGTTTCCTGCATGCGAGTTTGGAAGAACAGTGATGCCTTTATGAATAGAAATGCAAAGCTGGGGGAAAGCTGGATTTGTTAGGGTAGGGAAATGGGGTGATGGCAAGTTCAGTTTAGAACACTGAGTTTAAAGGAAATGACCTGCAGGGAAATGGAAACATAGGCCTGAATTGCATGTGTGAAGTTAAGGTTGTATAGAAAATCTGTAAGTCATCAGTATTGAACTTGTAATTAAAACCATAAGATGAGTTTTCCAAGGGTGTCAATTTTGAGAGGAAAAGACAAATGGTTGGGTATCGATGTATACACGACCAATCCTATGAAATACATTTTAAAATTAAAAGTCAACAAGAGATTAGAAAAGAGTTTAAATTTTTAAAAAATCTTGATAAAAAGAGTGTGTGATTCATTGTCATATATATATATATATATGTATATATATATATATATATATATATATATATATTTTTTTTTTTTTTTTGTGGGGCAATGGGGGTTAAGTGACTTGCCCAGGGTCACACAGCTAGTAAGTGTTAAGTGTCCGAGGCCGGATTTGAACTCAGGTACTCCTGACTCCAGGGCCAGTGCTTTATCCACTTCACCACCCAGCTGCCCCCTGTTGTCTTATATTTTTAAAAAGGCAACTAATGTTAATCATTCACCTCTGTTGGGAGTGTATAGTTGAAGAAATGCAAAAATTAATCCTTGGTAAATAAGTAAAAGTTTTTTCAAAAAGCTTTTCTTCACTTGTCACAAAGAATGCTATTTTACATCAAAGGAGACCAAACTCTGCTCCTACTAGCTGTATGACCCAAAAAGTCACAACCCCTTTGGGCCTTGGTCTCTTCATCTACAAGAGGAGGGGGCTGGGTTAAATGATCTCTAAGACAGCCTTTTCTGGAGAAGGAAATGGTAAAACATTCCAGCGTCTTTGCCAAGAACAGCCCATGGACAGTACTGGCTGGTATGGTCCACAGGTCACAAAGAGTCGGACATGACTGAACAACAAAATACCCTCCTAGCTATGTCTCTCTGACGTCACAGAATATACCTACTACTATAATAGGGATAGTATGGAAGAGGCCATGACTTCTATTCCTTATGTTCAACAAAGATGAAATCTAAATTCAAAGTGAGCAAATTATTTAATTCATAAAAATACTTTTAATCCATTTAAAGTTGTTAAGGACAAGAAATTCTCCTCAGTCCACTGAGAGGCAGTCCATTTAACCAACTATGGCTGATATCCGAAATGCCAAATGGGCCCCCTTGATTTCAGTGAAATAAAGAACATAATTGCTTACGTCAACCACTCGATGACAATCTTGGGACCATGCAATAATAAAAGTAATAGATTACCTTGCCAGGTGTTGACTTGGATGTTTTTCTCCCAGGATTATATTCACCTTCATTTTCAGAGCCAGATACTTTCCTTTTTTTTGCACCTCGGCCTTTACCTTAAAAGGAAAATCAGATTTTTTTTTTAAATGTCATAAGTGACAGGCATTCTAGGAATGTAAAAATAGCTAATAGTATTCAATATGAATATGAATCTTTTTCCTTTTTTGTTTTTAGTCAATACCAAAATATGTAACCTTTAATTGTGAAAATTGTAAAGACTATGCTAAAGTTTATTTGGATTTTTTTTTTTTTTTTTTTTTGCAGGCAACGGGGGTAAAGTGACTTGCCCACGGTCACACAGCTAGTAAGTGTCAAGTGTCTGAGGCCGGATTTGAACTCAGGTACTCCTGAATCCAGGGCCGGTGCTTAACCACTGCGCCATCTAGCTGCCCCCGTTTATTTGGATTTTTAAAAAGGTTTCTGTAGAGTCTTGGGGTACTAGAATAGGCTGCCAAGAGACATTACGGAAGACTGCTCCCTAGGTCACTGAATTAACACATAATTTTAAATGCTTTATGATATACCATATGCCGCAGTATCCTAAATGACCATTTCATTCCCTTTAATTTCTATTCTCTCTATTTTCTCAGAGCTGTAAATCTCTAAATTACCTGATGTATAATTTTTTCCTCATTTTTCAGGGAGTGGGAGGGAAGGATTCTTTAAAAGCCAAGCTGTGTGTATATATATGAAGAACCGATCAGCAGGCAACAGAGCACAAACATTCATAGGAAACTATATACAATTGGCCTTGTAGTTCACATCAAGCACTGTGAGTGGTGAGTCAATAATAAAAGGTGTTGATTTTTTTTGAAACTCGACTATCTAACTAGGGGAGCAAATGTTCTAGTAAACTCATTTAGAGGCTAATAAACCAGTCCTTTGGTGTAAAAGTCTACAGGCATAAATACTAACAATCACCCACTGAACAGCTGTTTGGCTTGCTTTCAGAAAGCAGCAGCACTTAAAATATAGTTCAAATACTTTACAGCAAACTCCATTACAATATATGCCCACGTTAAAAGATTTCCACTCCCTAGCTAATTTTATTTCAAGTAATCATTAGTACAAATACAAATACACAACAGTTTTTAGTAACAGAATTTGGCAGGCATCCTTTTTCTTCCCCAAACCTGCAAATAACCCCAACTACTAACAAAACAACTGTCTAGTAATTTCCTTTTTGTGGATGTAAGTTTAAGAGTAGAGTAATTGGCGTTGGGGCATGAAATTTCCCTGATAATGTATTAAAACTACCCTGGGGGGCGGGGCCTGCAAAACATCATTCAGGGACAAAAAGAAGGGTAGTGAGAGAAAGGAAGAACAGGTACCACGTCTAATGTTGCCATCTACCAGTCCCTCTGTCTTGTTTCTTATGGGGCCACAGAAGACCAAATGGTGAAGAGGCATCGAACCCAATGTCACCCACAATACTCCCAAGTGTAGCCCAAGCCCAATTACAATGTAATTGGTAAATATTTAATAAATAACAATATAATAAACTAAGCCAACATGTAGCCACAGCTTCAGTAGTCCCCGTCTCTACTTGAGTTTGACATGAACGGTACAGAGCGTATGGATATAGTACAGGAGAAAGAGCTAGAAAACTAGAAAAGTGGTTCAGCAACCAGTAAATTTCGTGACCCCAGGCAAGTCACTTAACCTTTGTGGATCTCAGTTTCCTGGCTGCCTCCTTTGTAAGACGAAGAGATGATCAGACATTTCTTAAAGTTCCTCCAATAATGACAATTCTATCATATGACTTGACAAATAGGTATGAGAAGGAAAACAATTAAACATTAATCTGCTGTCTGCCTCCCTTTAAATCTACAAATAATTTGTAGATATGAAAGGGTAACAGAAAATAATGCTAACCTTTTGGTGCTGTTGTCTTCTTTGGAATGCCAAATTCTGAATCTGAGTCAGAGTTGGTAGTTTCTATTTTCTTCTGTTTGGGAAGTCTCTTGGGCTTAGGCGGTGCATCTGAAGACAGCTTTGCTGTTAACCAATTTAAGTTAGATTGTTTATTAATCTAGCATAGTAATTTATTAAGAAATAAGAAATTTTATTTGTATAATACATGCTACTTACATGTAAAGATCAATTAGAAAACTTCCTTAATATACTATTTACATAATGAAAGAATCTCTTTATTGAGTGCCAATTCAAAAGCAGTTTCTCATAGTATGAAAATATACTTTTTTCCCCTTTTATTCTCTCAATTTTTTTCTTCAAAAACTTTTAACATTTTTTTAAATTTTTACTTCCAAATTCTTTCCCTCATTGAGAAGATAAGCACTTGGATAGATTGCATACGTGTAGTCATGCAAAACAAATTTCCATATTGCCCATGTTGCAAAAGAAAACATAGGCCAAAAAACAAAAACAAAAAACAAGAAAAATAAAACAAAAAAAGTATGCTCCAATCTGCATCCAGACTCCATCAGTTCTTTCTCTGAAACTACATAGCATTTTCCATCACGAGTCCTTCAGAATTGTCTTGTATTATTGTACTGCTGTAACTAAGTCCTTCCCAGTTGATCACCATACAATATTGCCTTTACTATGTACAAAGTTCTCCTGGTTCTGCTTATTTCACTTTGCATTAGTTCGTGTCTTCCCAGGTTTTTCTGAAACTTTCCTGCTTGTCATTTCTTATAGCACAATAGTATTCCACCATAATCATATACCACAACCTGTTCAGTCATTCCCGAATTGATGGACATCCCCTCAGTTTCCAATTCTTTGCCACCACAAAAAGAGCAGCTATAAATATTTGTTTGTGTCTATAAATATATATGTATAGGTACACATATACATGCATATATATGTATACATACACACATATGTCCTTTTTCTTTGATCCCTTTGAGATACAGACCTAGTAGTGCTATTATTGGGTCAAAGGGTATGCACAGTTTGACTCCCCTTTGGGCAGAGTTCCAAATTGCTCTCTAGAATGGCTGGATCAGTTTAAAACTCCACCAACAGTGTTTTAGCATCCCATTTTTTCCACATCCCCCCCAACATTTGTCATTTTCCTTTTCTGTCATGTTAACCAATCTGATAGATGTAAGGTGCTAATCTCAGAGTTGTTTTAATTTGCATGTCTCTAATCAATAGTGATTTAGTGTATTTTTACATGACTATGGATAGTTTGATTTCTTCTTCTGAAAACTGCCTGTACATATCATATCCTTTGACCATTTATCAATAGGGGAATGACTTGTATTCTTATAAATTTGACTCAGTTCTGGTTTTCTCTCTCTCTCTCTCTCTCTCTCTGCTTTCCTTCTAATCTTAGTTTTATTTATTCAAAAACTTTTCACTTTGATGTAATCAAAATTATCCATTTTATATTTTGTAATGCTCTCTATATTTTCTTGGGTCATAAATTCTTCCTATCCATACATCTGACAGGTAAAACTTTCTGTGCTCCCCTAACTTCTTATGATATCTAAATCATGTAGCTATTTTGACCTTATCTTGGTATATGGTTTGAGATGTTGGTCCACTCCTAGTTTCTGCCAAAGTAGTTTCCAGTGACAATATGCTTTTAAAATTAAATATACATAGTTGGTCCTGAAGTAATTCAAAAGTATATTGTTATTTGAAATGGGCTATAAACTTCTGAGAAAAATTTAAGCAGCATAATCATTCCTAAAACATCTGACACAATCTTTTTTTTTTTTTTTTTTTGCAGGGCAATGAGGATTGTGACTTGCCTAGGGTCACACAGCTAGTAAGTGTCAAGTGTCTGAGGCCAGGTTTGAACTCAGGTCCTCCTGAATTCAGGGCCAGTGCTTTATGTACTGCGTCACCTAGCTGCCCCCCACAATCATTCTTATAATAAACTCTAAAGGTTGATTTTATGATTATCATAATGAAAAAACTTGAGTTTTAAATTTTAAAATATTTTAGATTTAGGAGACAGCTAGGTGGCACAGTGGATAAAACACCGACCCTAGATTCAGGAGGACCTGAGTTCAAATCTAGCCTCAGACACTTGACCAAACTAGCTGTGTGACCCTCACTGCCCCATGCAAAAATAAATAAATAAATATTTTTGATTGCAAGTGAAACACCTATCTCTTTAAAAGGATTTTAAAATGCAGAGTGAAAATGCAAGTTTGGTACTACTCAGAATTTTTTAAATGAATTCAAACTGTCATGAAACATTTCATCACTTCCATTTGAACAAAAAAGAAAGGAAATCCAGCTGAGAATTGCATAAAGTACATTAACACAAATTTACTTTTAATAAACATTGTATGAAATATAAAGTCAACATCTTAACTCCAAATTTATCAGGATGAGGAGGAAGGCAAGATAGAACACTCTATTAAGAATGCTTAGGATTTGGTTTAAGTGAAAGAGCAAAGACAAAAGTAGCACATTTGCTTTGGCCTAAAAGGTACAATTATATTAGATTAAAAAAACTTGTAGAAAATATAATGATAACTCTTATTATAAAAGGTTAATTCTAACTAATTTTTTAACATTCATTTATAAATTTTATTGATATTATAATAAAGTTGAAAAATTACTTAACTTATATCATTTTATGTGTTTTATTCCTGGAGAAATATATGCTTAGAATTAAAATATATGTAGTAGTATGGTCTAAGCTTTGTACTTTCCTCAATGAACTAGCAAAAGCACAAAGCAGAATTTAATAAATGTTGAACTGAACTACATAAGTGACTAAATATATGATAGAGGACAGAACATCTCAGTACTGTCAGCACAGTATCATTTTGTAAGAAGGGTAATTCAGATGTCCCCACAACACAGGAACTAAAGTGGAATAAAGGACTCTATTAGGATCATCGAGAAACTTCCATGGTTTTGCTGCTGTTGGTTCGAAAGAAACAAAAACCGCCACCAGCTGGGAGTCCTCCATCTACCTCCACATCACTTACATTACTCCATCAGTCAAAATTAGTGTCCTCTTCCTGAACTTTACCACATATCCATCCCTAACACATGAAATCATCTGGGATTAGATCACTAAAATTTCCTTCTTGATAGTTCTAGGAATCCTATCTTTTCTCTGAATTTCTTGAAATACTCTTATCCCAAAGTCCTTTGATATCTGGTCCTTAGACTATGCCCAGAATTCTCTCCAGTATATTATGTTCTCGAAGATCATTGCTTTCCTGAATTCCCATCATTTTCACTTCCCCAACCATTTCCAAATTATTGGTCAAAAACTGAGCCCAAAACAGTTATTTCTTTCTGTTTTCTACCTTCTTAAAGATGAATTTAATTGATTAGAGGCACCTTCCTCAACCCCCAACCCCAAAATCATTCTAGAGTTTTACTGAGCAGAGAAGGGAAGGAGTAGGAGGGATTCCTCAGGAAGCTCAAGAAGGTGAAAATGGATACTCTGAGGACTCTAGGGCTAGCTCATTGAAAAGGGGACCTTGGGTCATAGAAAGGTCCTTAAGAGCCATCTAATCCAGAAGATGAAACTGAGACCAATAGAAGTTAGGTGACTTGTCCAGGGTCACACAAGGACTGAATGGCAGAGTCTGCTTCTGAGCTCAGGATCAGTGCTCTTTCCACTTTGCCCACTGCTCTAAGAGTTTCTTCACTGGGAATTCAAGGGGTGAGTTCTACAGCTGGGGCTCTTGTGATAGCAGCACACTGACAGAGATGGGGTATCTATAAATTGGAAGTTTACAAAGTAGGAACTGCCTGCATTCTCTGAGCTATTCTAGCTAAGAATTTATAGGTAACAATTGATGTCTAGGATTTCAAAGATCTTGTAGGACAGACCTTTGTCACTTTTTAAGATTTTCATGTATGGTACCAAGCACAGATATTTAATAAGCATGCCTGGATTATTATGGTTTAATGATAATCTGTTATCTTAATATATCAAATCAAATGCAATGTGAGTTCTTACTATAACACATGAGGAGGAGGATGTGTGACCCTTCATTATTTCATGTTCCTTTCTCCCTGTGACCAGAAGCAAACATTTATTAATAAAGCAGTTGAAAGGTTTAAGAGAGTAATTTGGTCTCAAAACAGAATGAAGCCAAATGGTCCCAAAAGAATTAACTTTCAAACTCATTCACACCACTTCCTAATCAGTTGTGTTTATCAAACATTTCAAATGATGGTTTGCAAAGATGGGATTATTTGGGATTACACCTCAGAATTTCATTCTCTCTTGATCCAACTTTACATCGAGTCTCAGTTCCTTAAAACTCCCTTAAAATCCATGTAGATATCAGACTTTGTCCAGAATTCTATTCTTTATTTGGAATAAGAAGGCCACTAGCAGCATACTAACAGAATATAGTTTTAATCCATTTTACACCCAAACATCTACCTACTTGGAGCTCACTATAAGAAGTCACATTATAAATGAGATCCTTTGATAATAAGATTCTTTAGCAAGAACTTCCTTAAATGGGTTCAATGCACTTCAGTAAATACATCTTAAGTATCTTCTAGGAGTAAGGTAGTGGACTTGGCTCTGAAAACACTAAGGTTCATGAAGCATAGCCCTTGACCTTAAAGAACTTACAATCTAGAAGCAGAGAGAAACTGAAGAGACCCATAGCTATAAGACATTAGAGGATGGCAAGTGTTCGTGAAAGGTACAAAGTACTATGAAACATTTCAGGAAGGATCGATTACTACTTGCTGAGGGAAATCAGAGAACTCTAAGAAGAGCTAGGACCTGAAATGGGAAGATGCACAGAATTTTAATAGCTACAAATGCTAAAGAAGTTCTTTCCAGAAGTAGGAGATAGGACAAATTCAGAGAACAGAAAGTAGCTCATCTATTCCCTTCTCTGCATTCACTCAGCCATCACCCCGGTTTAAGCACTTGTTATCTCTTGCTTAGACAACTTCTATAGCCTCCTCATGGGTTTCCCAACTTCTAATCTTTGCCTTCAATCCATCCTCCACAGAGTTACCAAAAGAATCTTCCTAAAACCCAGATGACCTTTCCAGATGGATTTCACATTCCTCTCCTTCCCACACTATCCATGGAAGCCAAACTGGCCTACTGGCTGCTCCCCAAACTCAGCATCCCATCTCCCATATGTGGATCTTGCACAGGTTGACCCCCCATGCATAATGTGAATGCCATCCCCAAGGACAATCTTTGCCTTCCTTTACGCAGAGAAAATCTTTTATGATCCCCTTTTAGTTCTTAATGATCTCTCTTTTTCCTCAAATTATCTTGTATTTACTTATCTACAAAAGATTGTATCCCTTCAGCTGATGTAAATCCCCTGAAGGCAGGGCTGGTTTTTTTGTTTTATCTTAATATCATTACATAAGAGCCATTTAATGAATGTCTGTTGCATGAAATCAGAAAGGAGAGGAGTGAAAGATGAAAAGGCAGGTTGGAGTCATATGGTTCATAGGCTCAAATACCAGGTTAAGGATTCTGACTTGAGCCTACTGAAAGTGGAAGCCAATGAAGATTTTTGAGAAGGGTATCAATGTAGTTATACATTAGAAAGATTATTCAGCCAGTGGCCTAGAAAATAAACTGAAATAAGGAGAAAATTGAGTCAGGGAGGCCAATTAGTAAAATATTAATAACAGGGGCAGCTAGGTGGTACAGTGGATAGAGCACTGGCCCTGGATTCAGGAGGACCTGAGTTCAAATCCAGCCTCAGACACTTAACACTTACTAGCTGTGTGACCATGGGCAAGTCACTTAACCCTCATTGACCAGCCCCCCCCCCCAAATAAAAACCAAAATATTAATAACAGCATAAGATGAAAAGCTGAAAGATGCTGAACTAGGCCAGAAGCAATAGGAGAAAGGAGAAGCTGTTGAGAGATGGTCTGGACTGAACTTTGGAACTAACTGGATAAAGGAAAATATGAATTCAAAGATAATCCTGGTATTTTGTGCCTTTGTGACTTCTCTTCAGAGCTCATGGTGAGCGCAAACTGTCATCAGGACAGACATGAAGATGTCCAGCGGTTATCTAGAAATAAGAACTGGAATTCAAAGAGACTGCTTATACCAAATTCTTCTCTTTAGCTCATAATGTCACCATGAGATTGTGGTGTATAAGATTTTAAGCCAGTTTGTTCAAACCCAACTCTGATGTTAGTTGTCTTTGATTTAGCAAATGTCTAACAACTTCAAATTTAGACACTTACCCTTTTTGGCAGCCACTGTTTTACTAGGAGGTTTTTCTGTGGATTTTAGAGCAAATGAAGATGAAAAAACTGGGGCAGAATCCTCTTCACAACTGTCAAATTTTGTTGCATCTGTAAACAATAAAGCTTTTTCAGGAAATGAGCTCAAACAATTGCCCTCGTTGTTACCCTTTAAAACAAATCCAATAAAGTTAATATAAGCTAAACAGTGAACAATCCTTGTTAAAATACATTCTGTAAGAGTTGTAACTCAGATGCTGAAATAATATTTAAGCATTCTTATTTTAAACTTTTAAAGTTCTATTCTGATGCCTCATCCTGGTATGGAAGTGACCCCTGGGTTCTTGAAGGCTGGGCCAGAACAAGTTCTGCCAAGCTCTTAAGTATAAACATGGTAACAGAATTTGTTTTCGGTCAAAAAGTTTTTAGAGCTTCTCTAAAACATCAATTTAACTTTTGGTAGTGTGATGTTTAAAATCTAATGTGGGTAATGTGGGTCCTTACCTGGGCCCCCCCCCCCCTGCCAATTTTGGGAAGAAACTAGCTAAGACTTACTGATAAATTCAGCAAGAGTTTAGGCTTTTAAGGATTTATTAAAGAGTAGATGATGCATGGGGTCCCTCTCCTTTTCTCTGTCTGCCGCCAAGCCGAAGTCCCAGATAAAAAAGAGAAAGAGCTAGCGGGCCAACCTCTCTTCCTAATTCCTGCCTCCCTCCCCGTGAGGGGAGGTCCTTGGAAATGATTGGCTGAAGTTGGTCTCCTGTTGATATCGCAGTCCCTGGCCTCTGGGAACAACACCCCACTCAGGGCCAGCCAGGTGTGGTCTTGATTTAATCATCCTTAAGTAGATTCTCAGTCTCACCCAATTCAATCAATTCCAAATCAATCTTCAGGTAGGGCCCCTGGGCGTCTGCCAAATCCCATTCTTTTATCACAGTAGTCTGGCTATGAAATCTTTGCTCAAATTCCAATATAGTGACATCCTATTGGAGGGACTAAACTAATTTTAAGTTTAATTTGAGAGAGGATGCGGACCTTGTCTGAATTTAGAATTGCAGCACGTAGATCTTGACGATAAGCCCTGATTTTAAAGATAAAGGAAAGTGAGTGTCCCCGGAGGTTATACAACTACTAAGCAGTGGAATCAAGATTCAGACAGGACCCTCTCTAACACATGCTCCTGCACCCCCGAGGTGGGCTGGATTTCAGCTGCGCTCTTTGCTTAGGAGAACTCTTCTAGAAACCCCCATGTTTCTGAGTATCATAGGAGTTACACCTAATTTTACTTCAAGTCTAATAGGAGCCACTAACCAAGGAGAAAGAAGAGGTAGCCACATAGTTTTACATTTAAGGTAACCCATATTAACAGTGATAATAACAGCAACGATTAGAACAATAAGATGTTCCCAGACCACATGACAAAACGGGTTAAAAACTTACAGAAATATTTCTAGAACAAACATACCAATTCACATAGTAATGACAAAGGCTGACATAGCCATCCGCCATTAGACCTACATCTATGGATAGAGCTACAAAACAGCTAAAATCTAAAAATGGAATCCAAAGACCTTCCATGCACAACATCCACATGAACTTGACCAGCAACAAAGATGCACCCAACAAATGGCTTAATCACGGATTTCTTTGTGGAAATGAAGGGGTTTATGATAGCTTTAAAAGACCAGGTCATCACTACCAGAAATTACTGAAAAGTCATCCTTAAGGAGTATGGGATTACTTGGTGAATAGAGATTCTAAAAGAAAATGATAGAAACTATGCAACATCACTTCAGGTTGCAGAAATTTAGCATTTATTGAATACCTAGGAAAACATGATCAGGTAACTGAAATTATATACCAGAAGCTTACCACTTTTAAAAACTAAAGTAGACCCTAATAAAATTTGAGCTTTCTGGAAGAATATCAAGTCTTTCAATTATCTACCATGATGTTTTCCCCAAAACCCTGTTCTCCACCTTTCTTACTTTTGTTAAAAGTGCTTCCATTCTTTGTCACCCAAATTCAAAACCTAGGAGTGATCAAACTCTTTACTCTTCCTCATCCCCACATACAATCATTGCCAAGCCTTGCCCACTGGGCCACCCTTCTCTCCTTTTACACCACATGACCACTTTAATTGAGGCTTTCAGACTATTGTAATAGCAAGAGAAGAACAGACTAATAATGGAAAGGGACCTCAGAGGTCATCCAGCCCAACCTCCACATTTTATAGATAGAAAACTGGGTCAAGAACCCGAAGTGGGGGGCAGTTAGGTGTAGGTGGCACAGTGGATAAAGTTCTGGCTCTGGATTCAGGAGGACCCGAATTCAAATCTGGCCTCAGACACTTGCCACGTACTAGCTGTATGACCCTGGCAAGTCACTTAACCCCCATTGCCCCACAAAGAAACAAATAAGAAACCTGAAGTGACTTGCCCAAGGTCACTTGGGGTCAGGGCTGAGAATGGAACTCAGGTCATTAATTCCACAACTAGACTGTCTCTACTGTACCAAAGAAGACTTCTTACTAGCCCCTTGGACGGAGATTCTGCCCTCCCCAAGGGACTGCTGAAGCACAGATCTGCCACACCCCAGCTCTGGAGGCTTCAGGAGCTCCCTCCTGCCTCTGGGATAGGCCATCTTCTTTCTTTATTTTTTTGGTGCCTCTAATCAATTAAATTCATCTTTTTTTTTTTTTCTTGGGCAGGGCAATGAGGGCTAAATGATTTGCCCAGGGTCACACAACTAGTAAGTGTCAAGTGTCTGAGCTGAATTTGAACTCAGGTCCTCCTGAACCCACAGTGCTCTATCCACTGCATCACCTAGCTGCCCCCCAGGCCATCCTCTTTAAAGCACCATCCTCTTTTTCCTTACTCCCCTTCATGCAATGCAGGACCCAGCTAAGAGCATATCTGCTATTCCTGGAATGTGTATGACATCCCATCTGCAGCTGCCGAGCCTCTGAACACACCCTGTGCCTGTGCCTGGAATGCTCTCCCTCCTCTCCTTAGAGTCACTTCCAGACCTTGAGGCCCTTCCGCAAACATGTTGTAGCTCCCTAGAAAACAAGCTCCCTATGGACAGAACTGATTAACTTTCCTACTGACGTCCCCAGCACTTACCACACTGCACAGAGCAGGTTTAACAAGATTAATAGACAGTAAGGCTTTAAATGACACCCCCTTATAACTTCTAAACACACATTCTATAACTATCAATAGTAACAAGAACTAGCACAGGGCTTTCAAGTTGACAGAGCCCTTCCCACCTCACTGTGATTTAGTGGGTATCAATCTTATCCTCATTTTACATAGAAATAACTCAAACAAGTTAAATGACCTATTGATGATTACATGTTTATCCAGTGTCAGAGACAGAACCTGAACACATGCCTATATGTACGTGGATAAGCATGTGTGCAAACATATCTGCATGTATATTTTCTCACATGTGTATGCACACACAAGCACATGTATTATGTGTATATGGATGCCTGCATCTCCCTTCATATGTGCACACACGTGTGTATGCACATCTATACAGGTATGTATATGTATACACACATGTATGTGTACACGCAAACATGTAGATGTTGCTATGGATGCCTGCATCTGCATATAAGGAACAAATTTACTTTCCTTACTGGACATAAACATTTGTATATGTAAGTATGCAGACATATATAGATAGGAGTATATACACACATATTTCTGTGTATGTGTATATTTTTTCCCTCTGAATTCAAATGAAGATTTCTTAATTATCCACTGGTTTGCTTTGCACCAATAACAAAGGCAAATCTTAAACTACTACAAATCCCCAATAAGAATGAAAATAAGGAATAAATGAACATACCATCTTCTGACTTCTGTGAATAAGAAGGGAATGAGAAAAGGTTCCCAAAGTCCTGGTTTTTCTTGTCATGTGAGGATTTTCTAATATTAAAAAGAGAAATGAAACCATAAAGAGGCTGTGTTTTAAATATGGAGTTTTGCCTCTATCAAATAGAATGCCTGCTGCTTTATTCTTTGAGTCAGCAGAACAAGATCTTAATTAACTTATTAAACTTTTTCTTCACATTTTTTTAAAAGACTGTAGAAATAATAACAGTTCATATTTGCATAACACCTTATGGTTTGCAAAGGTTCTTTTCAAACAATAAAACTGTGAAGTACATAATAATAGGTGTTATTACTCCCTAATTACAGATGAGGAAACAGTCACAAAGAGGTTAAGAAACTTGCCATGGGCCACCCAGCTGGTAAACATCAAAGCTTGGGAGAGAACCCAGGTTTCCTAACTCCATGTCCACTAAGTGTTTCTATCTTAAAATAAACAAGAATTTAAAACAAAGGCATAAGAGGTACTTAATTTTTAAAATAGCAAAATGTGATTTTTAGTAATAATTGCATTTTCAAATTTAGAATTACCTGCAGCACTGAAGCTTAATTCAAGTTCCCACCTTGGTGCAAAGTATCCCCATTACTAGAGCCCAAAAGAGAGTGAGACACTACACACACATTCTCCCAGAATACTTCCCTGGAACAACTTCCACTCCAGGCAATGCCTGTCTGCCTCAATGAAACAGAGGGCAGGATGCAGAAAATAACCAAGGTACCCCCTTTTCAGGATAGGGCTCTCAGTCTAGTAGTACTTGAGCTCCCGAGTCACAAGGACCTCAGATAACTACCAATGAAGAGTCCTCTGGAATTTGACCAATATCAGCGGTAATGAGGAAGAAAAGAGAGAACTCAAATTTGGTATTAAAAAACCAGCTTCCGTGCTTTCCCCTTTGATCACAGTTTCTCATTTATCACTTAATAATATCTATTATGAGAAGAACCCTCCCTTTCCTGAACTGACAAATAGTTTAGCTAGGCAGAGGAGAAAAAAATGTTTGAGAAATAGCATTTTAAAGTCCTTAAAAAAATAACTACCAAAACCGCTACCAGATAAATAACCGTTCACTTACTCTGGAGTTACTTTTGATTTGACTGGAGAAAAAGTGTAGTCATCCTTATCTAAACCATCTGAGGGAACGAACTCATCATCTCTGTCATTTGTCACAGGGGATGATTTGACTTTCAATTCCTCTAGATCATTATTGTCATCTTCATCAGCATCATCTTCCTCTTCCGAAAAATCAAAAGTATATTTAGGCCTTTCCGCTAGGAAAAAAAATAAAGCCCACAATTATTAGGGTGTCAGCATTCAGACTGATTAATGCAAATAAGCTTAATGTGTACAGAGTGCTTCAATAGTTCAAAAAGCTCGTCATGCTTTTTAGGCTGCATCTATTTATATTCGAAAGTAGAAAAGTGAGGAGATTACAAGGACTGATTCAATTGAAATGTAAGTATTTGCATACTGTAAAATCCCTCCTTCATACTTTCCTGGGGATTGGAGGGCAGTGCTCCAAAAATGTCAGAACTGAGAAAAAAACTTGGAACTCTCTTAGTCCAACATGTTCATTTTAAAGATGAGGCAACTGAGAGTCAAGAAAGGCAGTGTATTTGTCCAAACTGCTACAATGGGGCAGAGAAGCAGAGTAGTGGGGGCCAGACTAAGGGTCTGGACATTTTTTTAATACATTATGCACAGGATCCATCTGAAAATTGTGGGAAATGTAAATTAAGATATTAACAATATGGGAATTTAATGGATCCAGGGGGAAATGTACAAGTTTTAGGGGGGGAAAGCAAGCCTATTATGCAAATAAGAAGTTCTGCTATTTTTCATGAGTGCAAAATTTTAGTTATCTAGCAAATCAATTTTCCACTTTGCTTTTGTTATGTAGATAAGCCAAGGTTTCAGTTCAAAACATGTTCAGGTTGCAAAATAGTTTTATTTGTCCTTATTTCCTCAGTGTCTATCAATACCAGGCACACAATAAATACTTAATAAATGCTTGCTGGTTGACTTCAATGTGGGTAAAATTCTAACGATGCTTCTCTAATACACAATAAAGTCAAATATTTTCTTTACTCCAACCATTTGGGGATTTGGACTCTAACTTTAATACTGATCTCCAACCAAAAAATAGACACATGAGAAAAAAACAAAGAAATGCAACTATCCCTCAGTTTATGCCAAATTACTTTTCTTTAAACAATAACACAATGTAAATAAACTGAACACTAATGATAATGACCAAGTTTGATCATAAAGAAGAGATGTGGGAAAGAACCTCCTTCCCTTCTCCATAAATGTGGGTGACTATGGGCGTGGAGTACTGCACATACTACTGGGCTAAACGGATTTCTTCATTACCTTTGGTGAACTGTTTTTCTTCTCTCTTAAAATGCAGACGCTCATATATATTTATATGTAAACATACACTATACACACACACACGTGTATACAGAGACTACATAAAATTACTTTTCTTCAAATAACAGCACTATGACAATGTAAACAATATATAATATAGAAATATACATATATGTGTGTGTATATGTTTTTATATATACATCTATATGCATCTATATGGGAGCAGCTAGGTGATGCAGTGGTTAGAATACTGGGCCTGAAGTCATCTCATCTTCCTGAGTTCAAATATGGCCTCAGACAATTACTAGCTGTGTGACCCTGGGTAAGTCACTTAACCTTGTTTGCCTCAGTTTCCTCATCTGTAAAATGAGCTGGAGAAGGAAATGGCAAACTACTCCCATATCTTTGCCAAGAAAACCCCAAATGGGATCATGAAGAGTCAGACGTGATTGAAACAACTGAACAACAAATAACTATATATATATATATATATATATATATATATATATAAACACCAATAAAGTAGGCAACTGATTTATTTTAAAACATCTGAAGTTAAAAATTAAGGAATTTTTAAACTAGAATAGACTTAGAGAGCTAGAAAGACCTTTAAGAGATTATCAGATCCAGCCACCTCATTTCATAGATAAGGAAACTAAGGGCCTTGCCTAAATTCACACAGGGCCAGCATTTATACCCATATTCTCTGACTCCAGATCCAATGAGAATTCTTTCCACTAAACCATGCTACCTTTATGTTAAAAAGTAACATATATACTTAAGACCAGTTCTGCTCGTCATGATAATTTACCCAAAACTGGAAGAAAGCCAGGTTCCATGAGCCATGAGTAGAGAATACAAGGATTTACTAAGTACAGGAGAAATTCCTGTGATACAGGGTATGAAGATATTGAAAAGAAAAAGTGTACAAAGAGCTCTTAGGAGACCTCACTCTGCCAGTGTGCTTCACAATGAACAAGTCACAAGACTGGCTACCATATGAGCCCTTTCCACCCTAAAGTGTTTTAAATCAGTATTGTGGGCAACAGCTCCAGTTTTATAATGATTTTTTTAAAACTAGGACTCATTTCACAGAAATATTCTCTGTAGCTAACTCTGCCAGAAAGCATTTCTTTTTTAAGAGAAGGATGCTCATTCTCAAAGACACAGCATTTCCCACTGAAAATTCTATTCCATTCATTACTAATTCTGTAATGACTTGCCTTTCCTCTAAGTTTCTCTCTTACTGTAACAACTGTAAATTCATTTGAAATCCCCAACTCATTTTCTTCATTTCAGCTGTATTTTCATACATGCAAAATGAATGAAGTTCTTTGGTTGAAAGATACAGCCCTTAAGAATCATTGTTTGCACATGAACAACTTGGTAAAAGCACTCTCCTATACAATATAGTGACCATAAAATATCTAGCAGTACCAGCAGCTCGTCTAAGCAGAGAGTCTCTTGGAATAATCACAGGTTCAGTTTCTTCCAAGTCACTTTCTGACTTAGATTCATCATCAGACCAAGGGTTTCTTTTCTTCACTTTCTTTGCACCGGATTTAGTAGAAGAGAGGGGTGTTTTTCTCATCCTGGTACCTAAAATCAAGTAATTAACATATAATAGTTCAATGCTCCAAATTTATAACAACCAGTAATCCTTTATCATTAATATTAAAAAGCAAAGCAATAATATATACATTATTAGCCATATTATATTACCAATGATAAATATTTTTAATATAGTACTCATAAAAATTGAGTAATTGATTCCAACTGGCTTTCACTGAAGCCTTTCTCTGATGCCTCATCATGGTGTGCAGGTAGAGTTAGGTTCTCAGAGACCTTACCAATAGAAAGCAAGCTCTGTCTGGTACTAGGAAGCTGGGAAGGCTTTTAGAATGGAGTCCAGCAAAAGACTATTTTCCAAAGATGAACGTAAGTAAATTCTGATAGGGCCATCACCTGAGGACCAGTCACCATGAGATTCATTATTTCAACTACAGTAACTCAAGAAAAAGGTCTACATTAAGGTTTAGAGGGAATTTCAGTTTGCATCAGTGGGCAGAATACCACACCGAGGAGGGTCCAGATCTCTGGATCCTGTCTTAAAACACAGTTTAAAAACAATCTAACTTCTTTCCCCAATATAACCACTTCATCTCACTGTCATCCCAACTAGCTATTGTCCCATATCTCTCCTCTCTTTTGTGCTAAACCCCTTGAGAAGCTAGTCTGCAAGAGACATCTCAACATTATTTCCTCTTGCTATCTTCTTAACTTTCTACAATCTGGCTTCCAATCTCGTCATCCCACCAAAACTCCTCTCCAAAGATAGCCGTGATCTCTTCATCGCCATATGGGACGGCCTTTTCTCAGTCCTCAACCTCTCTACTGCCTCCTCCTCAATGTTCTCTTCTCTCTAGATTTTCAGAGTATCTCATCTCCTCCCCCCGCTGCCTGACCTCTGCTTTTCAGTCTTTTGACAGAGGTTCTCGCTCATTACCTCTAACTGTAGGTAACGTCCAAGGCTCTGTGCTAGGCCTCTACACTACATCAGGTCTGCAACCATGGATTTAATGACCTTCTCTATGCTAGTGATTATCAAGTCTATAGATCCTGCCCACACCATCTCTCTGCTGACCTCCAAACATGCCGCAAAAAGCACACTGGGCATCTCAAATTGGATATCTGGTAGACTTCTAAATTTACTTTTAAACATGTCCAAAACTGAACTCGTTTTCTTTCTCCCCAAACTGTCCGTTCTTCCTAACTTCCCCGTTACTGTTAAGGGTGACACCATCCTCTTAGTCACGCAGGTTCAAAACCTAGGTGCCACCAATTCTCCACTCACGCCTTACATCCAATCTGTTGAGACAGTCTGTGGGCTTTACCTTGATACCTTTCACAGTTGCCCCCACTTCTCTCCTTTGATGTTGCTACCCCTGGTGTAGGCCCCCTCACCTCATGTAGGGATTGCTGCCAGTCTTTTGACTCTAGCCCACCTTCCTGAAGCACAGGTCTGACCACACCCCTCCCTTACTTCATAAACTCCAGCGGCTCCATATTGTCTCCAGGGTCAAATGTCAAATCTTCCCCTGGGCATCCCCTTTCCAGTCTTCTCACACTCTCCCACCCCTGTCATTTACTCTGCAATGGAGTGACACCGGCCTCCTCACTAGACGTGTCACCATCCGACTCTGGGCATACTCTGCTTGTCCTCCATGTTCTACAAGAAGCCTTTCCCCATCTCCCTTAATTCAGTGCTTTCCCGCTATGGATTATCTTCAGTTCATCCCCCCTGCAGCTTGTTTGTGCATCAGCAGTTATATGTTGTCCTCTTCAAATAGACTGAGCTCAAGAGAAGGCACTGTCTTTTGCCTTTCTTTGTACCTGCAACACTTAGCATTATGCCTGAGACATGTTAGGCACTTCATACACGTAGACTGGGAGAACTTCAATTATTTTATGTGCAAACAGCTCACCGGGCTCCTTTTTCTCTCTTTTGGGTTTGGGTCCTTTAGGTGCAGGAGTAGATGTTGTCAGTGAATCTTCTCCTGTCCCTTCTGCTGGCGCTCCACCTAATTCATCATCAAATTCCACTTTTACTGCTGTAGGATCAAGATCACCCTAAACATGAGAAAGGAAATTGAAGATAAAAAGATATACAAGAAGATATTGCTATTACTACCTGCTTTAGAATGTATCATCTGTAAGAGTTACCAGTTGTGGGACAGCTAGATGGTGCAGTGGATAGAGCACCGGCCCTGGAGTCAGGAGTACCTGAGTTCAAATCCGGCCTCAGACACTTAACACTTACTAGCTGTGTGACCCTGGGCAAGTCACTTAACCCCAATTGCCTCACTAAAAAAAAAAAAAAGAGTTACCAGTTGTTAGCAAAGCACCCTGAGACCACAATGGACAGGTGGAGACCACAAGTAACTGTGGTTTAATGTCACTTGGCACTGTGGCAAGCGATGCTGATTGCTAGTACAATTTTCAGATCTCTGGATATAACAGGTCTTCTCTCTCAAGCAAAAATAAGGCATTTGGCTTTTTCGGCATGAAAGGCACTTTCAGGCTGGTAATTATGCAAGTTGATTAACTCCTTTAAGATTCCAAAGGAAAGTTCTAAATATGTTAAGGTTGCATAAGGGATATCATTCAGGAAATACAAGAACCGAGATGCGTGGTTAGTCATGTATCAAGAACAAGGGACGACAGACAGATAGCCCAGTTGCTACTCTAGTAACCAAAGAATGTTAAATAGTTTGGAGGAAGGTCTCCAAAGCAGATCCTCTATGAAAGATTTATAGGAAAATACCCAAGGGGTACCCATGAAATTTTGGATCAGCTGACATAATATAAAATATTTATTGATTGTCGTATTACACTGAAAGTTCTTGATATAATAAAACAAGTTGATGAAATGTTTGATTTTTTCCCTTTTTAAAATCTGGAACTGAATTGTTTTTACCTGCTTGTGGCCTATTTTTAAACCCCATAAGAAAGATTCCCTCTATCTCACTTATTAGCATCATCGACCAGAAAATGGAACAAAAATCTAAGGATAGAGTTGAATATTATAACCACCACATAAAAGTTTGATTATTCTTCCTATTTTAATAATGCAATGCCAATGAGTTCTACCAGTCTGAATGGGTTCAAAGTAAGAGGTGCACATTTTTACCCACCTTCTTTTTCTTTAGCAGTTTTTTGCTGGCATCAGCCTTCATGGCAGAGGTAATCTGTGGAACAATCCTTCTGCCGTGAGGGGAGGGCATGGTCTCTTCCAACTGAAGCTTCTTTATCTTGGGTTTACCAACTTTACCCTTTATTGCTTTGCCAGCCATTCCAGCCAAAGCATCCTCTCGTTCTTGGGCTTCCACTTTCTAAGGAGTAATCATAAGGTAGTGACAAAACCGAAAAATTACCTTGTGGAGAAAAATCACCATAATTGTAATAAGATAAAAAAAAATTGACCCTTACAAAAGCTGATAAAGGATTTCATTATCGAACACACTAAATTATATCCTGCATAAATTGGTGAAAAGACAATTGGTCAAGAGGTCAGACAACCTGGATTCTCAATCCTCTGCCACTCTGTGACATTAAGTAAGTTATCCTATCTGTTAAACGAGAAGCCTCGGTGGGATGATCTCCAAATCCTTCAAATTACTTAACTTTATAGTTTTATGATATTTTGGAACAAATTCTCTACATTTTTTTCAGAAGAAATTAAAATATTATCTGGATCAAAGCTTCTTAAACTGTGGGACACAAACTCATATGGGATCATGTAACTGAACATGGGTGTCACAAAAAATTTGCCCAACAGTAAAAGGTTTTGTACACTTATTTTATATACCTACATACCCAGGGTTGAGTAAAAATTTCTTGGGCAAAAAGGGATCACAAGTGGAAAAAGTTTAAGAAGCCCTGATCTAGATTTACTAGATTCATAGCAAGTAATCAACAAACATGGTTTTAATCATAGTAGTCAAATTATATCTATTTGCTTAGACATAAGGAAAAGAAGAAAATGTCTAAAACAAAACATTTCATAAACAGAAGAGTTCATATCTTGCTTTAATGATAAGGCGGTCAGAAAAGTTATAACAGAATGAAAAGGCATCAATCTAGCAATTCTCTGAGTGAGGGAATGATTATTCTTAGCATTGTTATTCATGTTAGAAGAGATTATTTCCTTTAAAAGAGATTATTTTAAAATCTTGGGAAAAGGAATCCTTTTTCCAAGAGCTACAAAAAAGATGCCTGGCAGATATTCTTTCCCAAGTATAAGGGAAAAGGGATGTTTTAAAATGTTTCAAAGAATGACACAAGTGAGATTTGCTTTGGTTTACAAATCAATAGACTCAATGAAATAGGAAAACATTCCTTGACAATATAAAACCACCTTTCCAGACATACAAATCCTAAAATCATCAAATCTTGGGAAAATAAATTGGTTTCAATGGAAAGAAATTGCTCTCAACTCAAAGAAAAACAGCAGTTTTTCCCTGGGGTGCCTATAAAGCAAAGTCAAAAAATAAAGAAATTTAAGTTGCTGAAACAGTGAAAGTCTTCATCTCACCATTTTCATAGGAATAGTTCAAATTTAAATAAAGACTAGATTATTACTATCAGATTTTTTTAAAATTTTCTCTGTATTTTCAAAGAACTGTGTTCTTCTTTGTGATGTTTTAAAATATGTATTTTCAATGGAAAGGAACCTCTGAGATAACAATTGCAATCAATGGGAAATTATAGTTCAATTTATATAAATTTTATTTTTAAATGTTTCCTAATCTAAGAAGTCTGATAATCCCAAAATATATTTATATCTTAAAATGTATATGTAAAATATACATTTGAGTATAATCAATGTTTAAAAAAGCATAAAAGTTTTATTTATGGCTCTACATGAAAGTCAGATTATATCCTACCATTCTAATTAGCTATAATTTCGAATGAGTTAAAGTTTTAAAGGATTCACTGTTTTTATAAAATTCTTCCAAAGTTTATGTCTTGTTCTAAATTTTAACCTCTTAGCACTTTTATAAGACAGACCTTTGAGAAATTATCACTTCCCAACATTTTGGGGAAAAGCTTTACTTCCTATTTTATCTAGAGCTTACATGAAATTATGTAAGAAGTTTAATTGAAATTCTATGGTAAAATGTAAGCTCCCCAAAGGCAGATTCTCTCCCAGCACTAACACAACGCCCGGTACACAGGCAGTACTCAATAAGTGCTTGCTGATTTACTGATTACTTTCAATTAGAAGTAAAAGATGCTTCTTTCTTGGCCAACAAAGATTATAGTCAGGTTGACTCAGAAGTCTGGATTACTTTCATTCTAAATTAGAAAGAATGAAGAAAGAAATTGTGAGAAAGTAATTAATACCAATTCGACTTAGATGGTTTGTATATTCATTGAAATGGAAATATACTTTATGTTAAAAATTTTAAGCTTAATTCTAGCACCTCTTACTAAGCACATTTAGCCTCTTTGGAAAAAAAAACAAACTGTACACACAGCACCGTAAGGCAACCCCCTCCCCCCCGCCCCAGCATGATCTAGTCCAAAATTAAGTTTGATCTTATCCTCTAAATATTCATTCTCAAAATAAATTTCCAGACAGACTAAAACATACATCAAGTTCTTCAACAAAAGCTGCTAAGTCTTCTTTCCAGAGATCTGAAGGAGATTTTCTTTTAAGGTCATTGAGTTCTCTCCCCTAAAATAAAAATATAACAGGTGACAACAAATTTTTGTATGGTTTTTTAAAAACTCATAATAAAACACAATGTAAAATGTTGTATTTATAGAAAATGGGGATACTGACAACACTGAAATAGTTTGAAAATATTTACTATGCAAAATTCATACTTTTGTATCTCTCTGCTTAATCAGTTCTTCAACTTTTTCTTTAGTAAGACACCACAGAGACATATTTAAGATGTAGTTAAAGTCAGGGCCTGAGGTAGTGCCCGAATCAGAGGAACTATCATCACGCTGGTTTTGTGTTTCTTCCTCTTCTGCTGCCTGGAAAGAAAAAAGGGAATTAAACTTTCCACTGTCTCTTAGATATTAGCAGCACATATTTTAAGTACTAAACAATCATTCCAATGATTTAATGTTCTCCACTGGGGCAGGGGAAGGTAGGGGAAGAACAGTAGCTAGAAGTATATTTTGGATTATTTTTAAAGTGTTTCCTATTAAAAAGCTAAACTTTGTTTACAAAGAGATTCAATTTTAAGAAGAATAACATGTTCATATTGCAATTTATTCAGAAAACTGATATAGAATTAGTCGATCTATTAAGCCATGAAGAAAAATAATTTAATGACTGACAGAATTAAGCCTCAATGTACACCAATTAACTGTAGACCACCCTGAAAGTTGTCAGATTTTCATATTAGGAAGTGAATGTGTAATTT
Organism: Dromiciops gliroides; assembly: GCF_019393635.1. Taxonomy (NCBI): domain Eukaryota; kingdom Metazoa; phylum Chordata; class Mammalia; order Microbiotheria; family Microbiotheriidae; genus Dromiciops; species Dromiciops gliroides. Next base: position 28,355,436 of record NC_057865.1, on the reverse strand, counting down.
CAAATTAAAAATTTTTTGCCTAATGCATTATAAACAGGAAATTGCTTTGCAACAATATTTATAATAACTATACTCAGATATGTTTTCTACCTGATATAGAAACCTTATTAATCATCTGATAATTTAGAGACAAGAGAAAGTTCTTTAAGAATTTAGTAAGGGATTAAGAACCAGATTAATGAGTTAGCAGAATAAGAATTAGCAAGGTCATGCTAAAATTTATAAAGCTATTTTTACGTAGGATTGTCTCAAAAAAAAAGACCTAAATGAAACATGTTGATATTACTTTTCATAAAGAAAATACTTTTTGTACATGTAACAAAGTTAATATTAAAAATTGTTGTTCAATTCAATTTCTGTTGCTATTCTATGTGTAAGAACAATGAATAAGTTGCCATTTTAAATATAAAAGGATGATCTAATTACAGATATAAGATGCTTCAGCACAAAAGTATATTTATTAATCAAGTGCTAAGAAATAGATATGATATGGCTTAATCTATCACTGCTGTTGTACTGATGATTAAGAATTATCCATCAATAATCTTTTATTCAGCAATTCTGCAGTTTTTTAAACACTGCAAAAAAGCAGACTATGAAGTTATATCTTGGTTGTAAGCCACTATTAAAATTCATTTCACAATGTGCCATCATATCAGATTTGGATATATATTACGAAAACTCTTTTTGGACTGAGTTCTGGTGACTCACAAAGCACAGTCTGTGAGATAAAGTAAAATTACCAGTAACACCAGTAATGTAACTTATTCTGACACTTTTAGAAATCTATTTTTAAAGATCCATCTTTATTGATTTTGCTTGTTAAATGCCAGCTTCTCAATAATTTCCCGAAATCTTACTTTAAAAAATACGTTTGTTAGTATGGATAGATGCCTTTCAGAAAAACTAAGATTAGGAACAAAAAGCAGTCCCTCGTACTATCCCAGATCCCACAGGTTACATGCAATTGAGATGAAACCCAGCAGAAAGTTGTGCCCATTAAAAGTACTGCTTGCAACACTAACAGCTGGATATTCTCATGACTGGAGCCACTTTTGTCCTTTGCACTAAAAATGAAATTCAGTATTTTGCTAATCCATTATTTCCCTGATTTAGTTTGACCCAACCATTAAAAGGATGAATATTGTAATGCAACAACTCAGTGTAATTTAAGGGTGGGGGAAGAGGAAAAGAAGGTCAAAAGTGAATATCAGAAAAGACAGAAAAGAGTAACACAGAGAATGAGAGAGTAAAAATCAAAACGAGCACAATCACAGAAAAACAGATTGCTTGGCTCATCATAATTCATTTGGGATTTGCTCCACTCTGGCCACTCTCTTTTCCTAAGCATTATAATCTATTAATCTGGATTTTCAACCACTACCTTATGCAATTTATTTAAAATTTTATTACCCTAAGGAATCCTATTGCCTACACATTGGGAAAAAAGTCACATAATGTAGATAAAAACGAATAGTATAAATAGTATAATTTGATGAAAATTGTAAAGACATTGCGATTGAGAACTTTTAAGAATAAGGAAAATTTAAGTTTCCATTCAATTAGAATTATTGTAACCACAGATATATTTCAATAAAATGCAAAAATTATATTGCTAGTTTTGTATACACACATAGGATCTACCAAAGCTTTCTAAGACTAGTTATTTTATATTACCTCACTTTTTCATATTTGTGTTCTCAATCATAATGTTTTCCTAACATTTTAAAAAGACCATTACAGGGTAATGTTCAACCTTTCAATATTCCATTTGTTGAATGGATATTGCATGATTTTGTGATCTGGAATAAACAGCTCAGTTAGTAGCCTTTTGATCTGAGGAGAAAATCCTTTACAGAACCAAGCTCAGGGCTGAGCGCACAGTAGGGGCTCAATATGCAAGTGGCTACTCCTAATGAGCTTAGCACTTGTGATGTTCCCAACTTGAACCAGGACCAAACCAAGGGAGAGTGGTGGCTGGCTGCCATATCATGGCTATGTAGCAAATACAGTGTCAAAGCTTGTGTGCTACCAGTCCGACTCTCTGACAACAGACATGCACCTCACAAAACCACCACCACCACAACTGACACCCTGATTGGCAGGCTCAGGAAAGAGGCCAAGGAGACTGAGCTACCTTCTCACACCTGGAGTGATTGCTCCAGATCATGGCTGAGTCACACTGGCAAAGGGCTTTGGGGTGGGTGTGCACTGCAAATCCCTGTGCTGTATCTGTTCTGGGGATAAACAGAAGACTTAGTCTCCAGAAAGCACAATTCAGTACCTTGATCAGCACTAAAGTGACATCAAAATACTTAGGGTTTGAGTTGGGGTTTCTGCTGGTTTGCTTGAGGGGGGGTGGGGTGGGTTTAAAAGCTTCTCTGAATGTCTTTTTCTGCAAATGATTACCTTTTCTTGTGCTTCTTTCCAGGCTTTCACTGGGTCAGATTCATAACCTCTCTGGACTAACATTTGAATCAAATCTCTCTTTGACCTATTCTCTATGTGAGGGAAAAATAAAATTAGGATCAAGAAAAGAGATTCATTTTGTATGTTTATATTCTACTTATCAAAATGTCTTCTATTAATAAAGAAACTTTAACTAGTGTTCCAATTCTTTAAAAATTTCATCTTACCTATAGTGATTTTCCCTTGTATCTTCTCTAGAATGAAGCGAGCTTGATTGTTTAGCTTGGTAGATTCTGCCCCCAACATTCCCACAAGCCACTCCTTACGTAAACTATAATAATTTAACCTTAAATCAAAGAACTCCTTTAGAATATCTTGTACAGTCTCATACTTCTTCAGACATCCCATATGGTCAAACAGCACCTATTCAAAATAAAGGTTTTAAAATAAATTGACTTTTTATTTCCATGTTAGCTTGAATATTACCTTATTTTTCAACTGTTATATTTGGCAACCTGAACTCAACTTATATGAACAATGTTCAACCCCCAAATCCATTAAAATAACAAGATTTCAAGAACATTTCTCTAAATATTCCCACAAAAACAATATGAAAGAAACCTGACAAATTAAAAAAAAACCATTACAGCATTTGAAGTAATGATATTTAGTTAACTAAGAATGCTTTCTTTCCAAAATTTCTGTAAAATCTCCAGAGAAATTTTCCTTCCTGCCTAAAAATCTCCATATTGTTTTTCTATCCAAAGACCTTTTTTCTGAAGTTTGGGAAAAAAAATGCTCACTTAAAAATTAAGACATATGCCATATTCCAATATATCATTTGCCTTTCCATGGATTTTTTTGAACCCCATGTTATGTTCAAATTCGGCCATTCTCATTTAGTCAATGGATTGATGCTTTCCCAACATTTTTCCTTCTCTCTACCTTCAACTCCTCCATCGACCTTTCTTGACAAAGAATGACATGACTACTTAATCCACACAGGGCCATAGAGCTAGAGCTGGAAGGAACCTCAAAGACCATCTACTCCAGCTGCCTCATTTTACAGAGGGAGAAAGGGGTCCCCCAAAGAGCAAGTGATTTTTCCAAGGTCACACAGGCAATAAGCATCAGAAACGAGATCGGGATCCAAGTTTTCGGTGTCCAGTTCCCAGTTATCAGAGATGAGGCGGAACCAATAATGATCCTTCTTGCATACCCCTAGAAAATGATATTTTTAGTCTTCATCATTAGTCTCATTGCAATTTTCCCCCTTTATTTTAAGAGATTATTCTCTGAGAGAGTATGGGAGAAGGAATACACTGGGAAATAAAAGTGATGTATAGAAGAGATCAATAAATGTTTAAAAAATTAATCCCTGATAGCAAATATTTATATGATGTCACTTTTTTTAAAATAAAAGTAAACAGAAGAAAAATTCCAGTAATTTGAGGTTTCTGGTTGTTTAGATTCTGAAAAATTCAGTTTGACTATTTGCTTCAGTTGACTCTAGGTGGCTCAGTTCTTGACCACTCATTGCACTCAGCCCTCAGACTGCTCTGGGGGCAGACACTTTTGGCCCCTGGGAATGGTTTAGAAAGAAGGCTGGTCAAAGTCTACAATTTGGCTTTAAAAAAAAGGCCGTTTTTTTTTTTTAAAAGAATGGACACATCAAAGCTTCTAAGGCTGAGACTGAAACAGACCCTGGATGCAAAGAACAGAAGAAGAATGCTAGAAGAGCAGACGACGGCCCATGTCGAGGTCCTTTGCTTCATTTCCAGAAATGGTTCTAAAGACAAATGTGCTCCCATGACTGTCACTACCACAAATACACATACAAAGCAACGAGCCAGCACCATGGGGTGAACAGAGAGCCAGCCCTGGAGCCAGAAGACCTGGACTCAAAGCCAAGTTCTGCTATACAAGGGCTCTCGGACCCTGGCAAGTCACTGAACCTCTACTGTCCAAAGCAACTCGAGTTTTTAACCTAGGAGTTATAAATTTGGATTAAGACAGGAGGAAATCTTTATTTTCATTGACCTGCTAAGTAAAATTGGGGCCCCTAGGCATCCCCAAATAAGGTTAAGAACCCCTGCCCTGAGACTGTAAGTTACAAAGAAGATGCACATCTTAGGCCTTCCTAGGGACAACTGGCAGTGCAGTGGATAGAACTCTGGGCCTGAAGTCAAGAAGACTTGAGTTCAAATCTAGCCTTAGACATTTACTAGCTGTGTGACCCTGGGCTCTCCCGGCTCTGCATCTTTGCTCTTCTGCCTAGAACACCATTTTCACCTATGAAATGACTCATTATCCTTTAAAGTCCAATTCAATGTCACCTACATGAAGCTTTCCCTGATCCATCTGGTTTTTGCCCCGACACCCTTCCCCATCAGGTTTGGAACCATGTCTTAGCTTAGACTCTGAAAAGGTATGAAGTCAAAGTGCTTGATTCACAGTTGTTGTTTAATGTTTATTGAATGAAAGAATATATTCATGTACATATGTATTTACCATAAAGTAATAAAGGAATGAGAAAACACTACCCAATCAGTCAAAATGCATTCACTATGGGCAGCTAGGTGACGCAGTGGATAGAGCACTGGCCTTGGATTCAGGAGGACTTGAGTTCAAATCCGACCTCAGACACATAATACTTACTAGCTGTGTGACCCTGGGCAAGTCACTTTACCCCAATTGCCTCACCAAAAAAAAAAAAAAATAAACAAAATGCATTTACTAAGCATCATTCATGCGGCCAGGGCAGTGCTAATCACCACAAGTACAAATGAGTAACTGAATAAGCATTTATTAAGTATATGCCAAGCACTATGCTAAGTGCTGGAGACACAAATACAGATTAAAAACTAGAAGAGTGCTTTCCCTAAGGGAGCATCACCTTCTATTCTGGGAGGTGACACGTACATATATAAGTATAAACAAAATAAACATGAGGTGATTTGGTAGAGGGAGGGCTTGAGCAACTATGAAAAATGACAAAGTCATAGTGGAGAAAGTGGCACTTACGGCGAATCTAGAAGGAAACTAGAATGACTCTAAGAGGCACGGGCAAAGAGGGAGCACCAAGGTACAGAGATAGAGAACTCAGCCTTACAGATGAAGAATGGCAAGGCTGGTTTAGAGCACAGAGTACAGTGCCTGGCCCACATAAGGTGCTTAAATGCCTTCTCTCTCTAAACTGTTAAGTTATTGCAGGCTATACACCTATACAATTGACATTTGGGTGTTGTAAGGGTATTTCTAAAACGCTGAATAGTTTTCCCTATGAAAATCAGTAAATATTTTCATGTGAAATAAAATAGGAATTAGACAAGATATCATAAGACAGAAATGCTTTCTATGTAATTACATATCCTTATACTTCCTAATAATGGCCATAACCAATCTGAAGAAAAACAAACACATTTAGGCTTCTATAAAACCAGTTCCAGTAAAATCAATATTCTGAGACCATAAAAGAAGAGTTTAGTAAATTCAATGTAAGTTACCATGGAATTACAAGTAAGAGTGGTCTGAAGTTTAAAGACTTTATGCAACCCAGCAGCTTCTGCTTGCACAAGTTTTTCTTCTGTCATCTTCACCACAAATTTCACAGTTGTATCTGTATGATATTCTTTATAATCAGAAATTAATGCTGGTGTTTTGTCTGTCCCATTCAGCATAGGTTCTAAAACCTGTTCTTTGTACACCTGTAGGAATGCAAAAATGAAAGTGGTGATTTACTGATTACCAAAGAAAACTTCATCTTAGCTTTACAATTTTAAGTTTTTTCCATAAAAACATCTTAATAACTGTTTTTCTACATTAGTTTTAACAAAAATTGGGGTATCCAAATATTTTTTAAATGTTCATAGTATTTTGATTATACAACTGTCCCTCACTGATTTACTAAGTAATTCACAAGCCTCCCATGCCATAAGGTCCTGAATAGTCATGGGAACTTTTAAAAACATTCATCTGCTTCTCACCTCAACCATATTCTTCCCAATAATCACTAAAGACGGTAATAAAAGAACTTCTCAGTAGAGAAAGGAGATAGCATAATTCAAACTACAACTTATCTGCTTTCTTCCATTCACAGAACAGGAAAGGTAAAGGAGGAGTCTTTGGCATTCACCTCACGCAGCTAATTTCCATGTCCCTTGACATGATTTCAGTGGCCGTATTTTTTAAGCCAAAACAACACTACACCACCAAATAAAAGCACTATTATTTTACCTCTGCCTTCTAAGTTACTGAGAGAAGAGGCAAACTGAATTATGAACATACCATGAACCTTCTATGAACTTTCAAGTTGAAAATCGGAAAACTCTATGTCCTCCATTAGAAGGCATATGTATGTGCACACACACAATGGAAGGGAGAGAGAGAAAGCAGGAGAGAAAGAACCCATCGACGGACATTTTGAATATCATTTAGCCCAACTAAAACCCATTTACAAAACAAGGAAATCCAAATTCTATCACAGACATTTAAAAATATTTATTAAAATTAAATTCCAACTTTAAGAAACTGCTTAGAACTCCCAACCATGGTCATGCATTTATACTAACCTGTGTCCATGTTCTTACTGGAAGCTCTGTGATCTCTACTGTATTTCTATCCACTACAAATATTTCACCACTAACGGCATACTGGTTCTGGCCAATTTCTTGGATTGTTCCTTTAAAATTTTTATAGTTTGGAAGCTGTAAACACAAGTGAAAAGAATTTAGTGAATTCAAAGAAACAAGACTTCTCTTCCATGTTCTGAATCTTTATTTTCAAATGCTCAATGCAAGCCTTAATATTATTGGAGATTCAATATAACTCAAATGGAACTTCTTCCCCAATTCCCTCTGCCAGCCAGGCTCAGGCTCCTGATGCCAACAGGTTATTATCTTTGACTTCCTCCCCATTAGCTAGTTGGTCACAGAGTTGTATGGAGTCTTCTTCAATCTCTTTCTAACTTTCCCTTTCATTCTATTCTCCAAACCACTCACTATCTTTGTTCACACGTGCTACAAAAGATGCTTTCTCATGATATATCTTGATGGCTCTGATCTCTCCTTATTTCAAGCCACTATCACCAAACTAGCCTTTTTTTATGAGAAATCTCTTGATCATGTTATGTCCTGCTCACAAACTTCAAAGGCTTCATAACCTCAAGGAAAAATCCCAAACATCTTAATTAGGTATTTATTCAAGACCTTCAATCTATCTCCAATATACCTTTCCTGGCTTATTTCTTAAATATTCACTTGTACAAATCCTCTCCTCTGGACTGACTTTTCCCCCAAAATTGCCTTCATTTGCCTAATTCTACTTCATCTACCTAGAATTCCCTTTCTCACTCCTTTCAGCCCATAATGAACCTCATCCTTTCAGAACCTGGACTCTCATTTTCATACTTCTCACTAAGGGAATGATGCCAGATGGGACCTCTCACCTAAGTATAAGCTTTTTCCCCTTTAAGTCCAATAGCAATTATTCAGCAATTAGTCACATCTTAAAGAGGTATTTAAGTCTTTTACTTATTCAAGCACTCATTTCTTGTTTCTTCAATTAAACTACAAACTACTTAAGGACAGGAATTGCATTTTATATTTTTCTGTGTCTTGCACGGTGCTTTGTACAAAGTCAGTTACTAAATACTATTAAATGTTATTGTTATTAATTATTAAATTAATTTTACTTAAATTTTCCATTTGATTCATTTAATAAAAAACTTTACATCAAAAATAATTTAAAGGAAATATGCCAATCATAGAATATAGATTTGTACTTCTTTTTAAACATTCTAGAACTAGATCAATGAAGTATAAGACTTTTTAAATAACTTTTTAAAAATTTTCAGATAAAGTTTTTTTTCTTTAATTAATATATCTAAGGGCAAAATTCCCAATGAATAAAAAATATACTCTTTGGACAGGGGTAAAGGGATTCTACTTTAAAGAAAAAAATCAGAAAGGGGACAGGAGAGGAATGGGTAAAAAAAGGGAAATTAGAAGGAAAAGAAGCTTTAAATATATGGCATTGTCACTGTGAGCATCCTTATAGATTTCAAGTTCTCTTGTTGATATAGGTACCTCTATTTTTCATAGCTGGGTTTGCTTATCACATCTGGTATATTTTAGAGGTATGATGAGAACTAGGAAAATTGGGGTAAATGACTTTTTCTTCCCCAATTTTGTAGGGTGGAAAAGAAATCCCAATCCCTCAAGCTTCAGATTTCCTGGAGATTTGCACCTGTAATTAAGATATAACGCTCTCTTTATATCCCCGCTACATAAAGTTAATTATGTAAATATGTTTATTGGACACATTATAACAAATAACAAAGTTATTTGAAATATACATACTGAATCACCTCATAAATAAAGCCTTTATTTGTATAACATGCCCCAGAAGAAAAACTGTTCAGCTTTTTCCAAAGTAATTATATGTAGAGTGACAAACCAGAAGAAATGCAACCTAACAAATGCTAAGTTATTACCATGGGATGAGGGTCCAAGCCATCCAACATCCGCCTGACATTGTTCACGATCTCTCTAGCATCATAGTTGGGAAGTTTACAAGCCCATCCAGTACCAATGCCCTCAGCACCATTTATTAAAACCATAGGAATAATGGGCATATACCACTCGGGCTCTACACGCTGGTTATCATCATAAAGGAACTTCAGCAAGTTGTCATCCACAGAAGGGAAAAGCAGCCTTGATAGAGTGCTAAGAATAAGCAGGAAACAGAGTTATCTGTTGAGATTTTATAACAAAAAAGTGAATAGGTGCAAACTTCACATTTTACTTATACATTTGTCTTTTTTCAGTAGTATATTAGTATAAAAATGTTACATCATTGCCTCCAGAACTTACTGTTGTGTTATTTAAAATTATATTGGGGTACCTTATCTCTTTTCCAAGTTTTAGGGAAATTTAGTTGGGGTTTCTAATATATTGTTACTTAGAAATTTGAGGCTATAGCACCCTTTTTGGGCATTAAGCATTTATTAAAGTATATTAAATATTAGTAAAGAGAGAGAGAGAATGAGCCACATGGATGTTCCTTCTGCATTCCAGGCCAAGAGAGAGAGAGAGCGCGCAAGAGCATAAACTACCTGCAGGTGCAGAGGAGAGGCGGCCCTTCCACACTGCTCAAAGCTAATTGGCTAGCATCATTCAAATCTATTGGTTTATTGGACTTGAGGGTGGTCCATGAGCAGTATATGCTGAGGTCAGAGTACAGAGGACAGACCCTCTGAGGGGAAGGCTTTCAAGTAGGTGTGGTTTTAATCTCTAATTGTCTCTATTTACAATCCAAGGTTCAACTGCATTTCCTTTGAAATTCTCCTGACTCTGAGCTGGCCTTAAGAAAGGTCAGGCAAGGCTCTCTGGGACTCATAGAACCCAATTATTTTCTCACACTGTTTATATTCAAATAAACCAGAGAAAAATTAAAAGAAGATAATGAAACACTAATTTTTTTTTCATTATCAAATATATATTTTCACTCAGATAAAAGGTTAAAATAACAGAATTCTACTCTAATTAGTATTGAGATAAATTCTAGTCCTTTCCAACTCTAAACCCTTAATGATCCTTCATTTGAAGATGCTGAGTAATCTACAGACTTACCCAAACAGAAATAATAATATATGTTCCTAAGATATGTAATCAACAGTTCTAGTCTACTGTAGGAAGACATGATGTAATAAAGACAAGATATTCTTAAATTCCTTAAAATTTGTTTCACAAGAACTCATAAAAATGGAAATCAAAAGAGTTGTTCATTCTTTTTTTTTTTCTCGTTCATTCTTTTGGATCAATTTAGGGGGCATAGCTATTTAAACTATGAACATAATTAGAAAATAGTGACCTGCTAGACACTGACAGAGAAACAAGTCTCCATTTTAGTTCAATACTCCACTCATTCCTAAACATATAGTTTTCTCAGTCCACTTAATGCAAGGTGTAGCCCCTCTTCGACTTGGTAGAGTCATTGAGAACTGGTTACACTCCAAAAATCCATCACTATGAGACCATCCTACTGATGAGTCTCTCCAGACTTAGTTTGGTTGGTTCTCAGATGACAGAGGGTCTATCTCTCTAGGCCTGTCCTTCAAGGCCTGCTGAACAGTTTGTAAGGCCCTGCTGGAGCTTGAGCCCCACCAGTATAGTCTGTGGGCATCCATGGTCACCTCTCTGCCAGGACAAGGCGTCAGAGGACAACTTAAGGAGAGAGATTTCACTTCAAACCACAACAAAGTAAGGGGATACATCTTGCAGAAGTTTGATCTTTTAGTTGGTTTTAGCAAACCTCAAAACACTTGTTATTCTATTAGGACTTAAAAAAGTTACCTTAACATTGTGAAAATGTAACGAGGGCTTGCAGCATCTTTGCCACCATGAAGCCTAGTTCCAAACTGACCAATAGGTTGAAGCAAATTAATATTGTTACTTCCAACAAAGTTCTGGGCCAGATTGACTATTGTCATCATTAGTGCTTGCTAGAAAACAGAAACAAAGAAAATACAGTATTAATAGTCCAAATTTCAAGTGATACTTTCCCTAATATGTGTAACAATTATCTTGCAATTTCCAACATTCATTATTTTATTAAATCCATAATTCTTGTTTCTTTCAACTTCCAATAGATTCTACCAAGGAAAGAACTCTCAGCAGGTTTTTCACCTATGTATGTACATGATACATGTATTTGAAGAGAGAAGATGAAAATGCTTCCAATTTTCTTAACACTTACTTCTCCATGATGATAAGCAGACATCTCAGCAACTGATCCAGCCAACTGAGCAACTTTGACCTCCCGTTTATCATTCCTCTTAAAACAGGTAAACAAAACTTTTCGTTGACCTGGTTTAAAACCTATTTTTTAAAAAAGAAAATGATTCTTAAAGTGACTAAAAGTCACAGCTTTAATGCATTTTTAACACCAACAACTTTCTACTCATTCAGAAAAAAAAGACAAATGTGATTTTACTTTGAACAAATGTAATGCTGACGAAAATGAGTGAATTGTCTCCATATTAAGAGAACCCGTGCCATAGGTACAAGACCCATATATCTCAATTGCCTCAAAACTATATTAGTATATTAACTTGATTAATTCTAATCCCCTTTTTTCCCTATCCTAAAAGCAAAGTACCAATTATAAAGGATTTTCTTCCGGTGATGCGGACTTGCCCATTTATACCAGAAATCTCTTTTGTGGGTTTCTAGATATAACCATATGAACAAAATGCTGGTTCTTCCTGGATACCAACCAAAACAATAATAAAGGGTAAAGTCCTTCTACATTTTTTTTTTGCCTATAAAGCAGGAAAACCACTATATATCCAGCACTATGAGGGAATATAAGGAGGATAAAACATGGTCCCACCCTTCAAAAAATGTACAGTTTCCTTGGAAAAAGCAGGTGCAACACATAAAACAAATCTCAGACAAATTACAAAGAATGTTTTTAAAAATCAACTTTTGGAAACTTTGTAGTATATAAAATGCATATAACATAAGTTTGGAGAAGAGCAATTATTATGTGCTAGAATGATCAGAAAAGCCAATTATTTCTGAACAGGTAGTAAAAACTGGGCCTTGAAGGACAAGACGGATCATCTGAATCTCTCCGTACTTAAGCTTAAAAGACTTTAAAAAGATGAACCATTGATGGACTCAGTTCACATTTTTTTGCTCCATGATTAGCTCAGGGTATTGGCCTTAGACCACAGGTCCTCCCTGCCACCAGGACTAGCATCAAAGGCACCAGGCTTTTTACCTCAAGGACACCTCAACAATCCAGCCCAGGACCAAAGGCCTCTTGTTCCCAGAATCTCCTCTACAGAATGAGTCACTAAAACAAGCCACCCAATTTCCTTTCTTCTCTCACGCTTGAAAGAGAACTGACATACTCTACCACTCACAAGACTCCTGCGAGTAGGAACACCAGAGCACCCCCAAAGGACAGCAGATTCTAACCTTTTCATCTTCCATTCTCAGGAATAAAAATTGCCTAGAGGTCTGATGGAACCCCTCTAAGCCCTTCCATTGCCAGCACTACCCACCAGTCATAACCTTTCCGTGTCCCAACACAGCTCTGCCACCCTTTGTAAAATTGTGCCCCCAGAAGCCCTGTTTTATTGTTAACCAACTTCCCTTTCTATGACCATGACCTCTTCCTTTCATGCCATTCCATCTTCTGGCACTCACTAAGGGAGGCCTGGCTCTCCTCATTAGAAAGTGCCCCCGTGACCACCCTTTCCTGCACACTCCTCAATACATCCCACTGCCCCCTTGTTCCCGACTGCCTCCTCTAGACCTTGTCCTGCCCTCCTTACTCAGCACTCTCTCCTCCACAAGGTTCACGCTATCCAATCCAAATCCCAGGGGGAGTTCTGTACCAGACCCTACATAATTCTCCATTCTTCAAGGAGCTCAGTACCTGGCTCAAATTATTTCTCTCCATCCAAACCCTGCCTTTATACTAGGACTTCAAAGTACCTTTGGATGTTACCTCAAACTCCCTGGCCTCCCAAGACTTCGATCCCCTCAATTTCATGACCTAGTTTTTTACTTCATCTCAGCCACACGCAGGGATACTGTCACATTCTTAATCCTAGCATTGCCATCTACTTCTATGATCCAGAATTCTGAAATCACTTCATTTCTCCCTATGCCTCTACTCTCCTAAACCTAATCTTCATCCTCGTTATGACCTCAAATTCGACCCTGTTACTTTCCCAGGACATCACCCCTGAAAAGAGGAAAGTGAAAGCACAATCGGGTGATAATTTGGGAGAGGACCAAGGGGCAGGTGGATCAGAGATCATGCACGCTGGAATGCCTTCCACACTCCAGTCCCTTAAGCCCTCATCCTATCAGCACCCATGCCTTGCCATGCCCCAGCACCGGATGACCCCTGCTATCTGCCCCTCCTCTGCTCCTACTCACAGGCCAGTTCTGGGAGAATGATGGAGGAATCTCATGTGATGAGCTGCCTGGATCAGCCGTGAATTTCTGTCACCTACTGTCAGTTGGGCCCTCACTGATACAAGGCAATCTTTTTACCACGGCACTGCAGTTCTCCAGCATACTTTCCACAGCAGCTACACTCAACCTTTTTTCTCTCATTCCCCCTCATCTCCTCCAACCGTGTCCACCCTCATCCATGCCCTGCCCCTTCTCATCCTCTCTCCCAGCCTTCCATCTCCTCCCCTGATGCCAGTTCTACCTCACTTTGAGAAACCTTTCACTCAACCCCGCTGTGCCTTCACCCTGTCTTTCCTACCCAAACACCTATGTTAACCATCTCCACTCTTCTTCTTCTCTAGGTCCTCTGCAATGACCCTTTAAATTCCCAAATCCAGTGGCCCTTCCTCAGTCCTTATTCTCCTGGATTTCTGTGGTGACCACCCTTTCCTGGATGCTCTTCTCTGGAGTTCCATGACCACCCCAACCTGTCTTTGCTCCAATGTGTATCTCTTCAACAAAGATAATTTCCCAGGTGTTCTCTGTCCTGAGTTCTAGTTCTGCAACACCAATTGCTTAGAGGATATTTCAAACTAGATGTCTCAGAAGCATCTCAAATTCACATGTAAAAAATAAAACTCATTCCCTTCCTCCCAAAAGCCATCCCTTTTCCAAGAGTTCCCTATTTCTGTAAGGACACCGCCATGCTCCCAGTGTCCCAGGTGTGTGATCTCAAAATCATCTTCAGCCCCCTCCTCTCCCTCCTCCCATGCATCGAATTATGTCAAATCTGCTGTTTCTTCCTAAATCTCTTTTGCAGCTGACTCCTTTTATCTAGTCATGGCCACTACCCTGCTTCAGCCTCTCACCATCTCCCCTCTCCATTCTATCCCCCACAAAGCTGTAAAGACCTAAGCCTAAAGCACAGGATTGATCATGGAAATCCCCTCCTCCAGAAACCTCAGGGACTCCCTCTTACCTCTAGGATCAAATACAAGCTCCTCTTTGGGGCATTTAAAGCCCTTCACAACATGGCTCAAACCTACCCTCAGCCTTATTCTAGATTCCTCCCCTTTAGATACTTTTTGGTCCAGCCTAATTGACCTTCTTGCTGTTCTCACACATATACTATGAAAAATGTCACCTCCCATCTCCAGGGAGTGTAATTTCAATTCCGGGATTCCTAGTTTCCTTTGAAGCTCAGCTCAAACGCCATCCCTCACACGAGGCCTTTCCTGACCACTCTGCTTTCAGCTATAGGTGCTTCTCCTTTGAAATTTTATACTTAGTAAATATATACTTTTCATATACTTGTATATGTATGTGTTATTTCCCCTGATTGGGTATAAGCTCCTTGAATGCAGAAAGTTTCATTTTTTGTGGCTGGCACATAATAATTATTTAATAAATGCTTGTTAAATGAATAATCAAACATTTTTTTAAATAAAAAAGATACTTACCATCAACAAGAGAAGGTATAGATCTTTCATTGTCAGAGTTTGAGAAAAGAATCAACTCCTTGTTGATAAAATCATTGTAAGTCAAATGCTTTGTAGCTGTACCATATAAAAATTGCTAAGAGAAAAGGGAAATAGTAATGTCATTATTATTGCATTAATTTTGCTTCTTACTTTTTTCTTCCCCCAGACCATCACTTCATAACTGACCTCTGGCAGGCCATGTAACCTACGCTGTCTTCGATCTTCCATGAAATTTGTCAACCATTCTTTACGGTCATCAATCTTCTTCTTACTGAATGCCTAAAATAGGAGATCATAAAGGTGTTAAGTAAAATTGAGGCTTCACCTTTTAAAACTAAATTTTAGTAATAATAACTCTAACTCTAAAATTTCTTATTATGAGTTTCTTTTTTTTCCTGTTTGTATTCTATTTCTCCTGTAATGTATTTTGTACTGCCAAGTTAGTTTTAACATACAGGAGGGCTCTTATGCTAAAATATCAAGAAATTTATGGTGACTATATACCACATGACCTGAAAAAGTTATTAGATGCTGAGTTGGAAATTTTTTTAGGTAATATGTCAGCAATAGGAAACCATAAGGGGGAAGGGCAGAAGAAGGAAGGAGCTCATTGTCATACTAGAGTAATAGCTGCATCATCTTCAGGACCAGCATATCTAAACAAAATCCGATGCCTTTCCATGTCAGCAAAATATTCCTTTGCTTCTTTAGCTGTGCTGGTACCCAACCCTACATAATGAGAGAAAAAAATCCATAATATAACATGTTCTGAAGTGTAAAGAAAATGTTCTTTAAAATATTTTCCCATTAAAGGAAGGTTAGAAGCTGTTTAGAACCCCCACGTGAAAAAATGGTATTAGTCTCATGTGACTTAAAGGACTTGAAACACAAACCTTTGTAATATTTTATTTTCCAGGCCTTCTGGTTTTCTATGTGTTTCTTCCATTCATCAAACTCAGGGATGCTATAGAAGGAAAGCTCCTGCTTGTTTTTGCTTGCCTTAAAGATAACAATAAATGCATTTAGTGTGTCTGTTACGCTTCACGTTTGTGCTATTTTTAAAAGTTTTGAGTGTAAACCATACCTTTACAATGGGAGTGATGAACTCTTCAAGAAAACCATGTTTCAAAAGCGAAGGCCAATTATGATGAATGAAATTAATAAGTAAGCCCTTTATGTGGGAGCCATCTTGATCCTAAATATTGTAAAAGTTAAGAAAAGCTATAAAATTGTTAGAAAAGACGACCTAAACACACAGATTTTGTAAAAAGTAAATAAGGAGCAATCTTTGTGTATGGGGACAAGACTCTATGATTTTACCAGGTGGTGCAGTGGATAGAGCTGGACCTGGAGACAGGAAAGCCTGACTTCGAACCCTACCTCAAAAACTTACTAGTTGTGTGAGTCTGGGCAAGTCAAATAATGTCTGCCTTGGTTTCCTCAACTGTAGTTGAGGTAGTAATAATAATAGCATCTACCTTGCCAGGTTGTTTTAAAGAATCAAATAAAATAAAGCCAGTGCCTAGTACATAGTAGATGCTATATAAATGCTAGTTATTATTTTTACTGTAAGTCACAACATATTATGATAAGATACTGAAGATTATGATATAAAATATGATAAGAAAAATATTTTTTGGAAGTTCAGTATAAAACAATTTTTCCATAGTACAAACAAGGAACTGGCCATGAAACAAAGCTCCAAATAAAGGACTGTAAGAACTAAATTTTGATTGGACCTGTACTTTCAGTGGTATAGGAAGTTCCCAAAGAAATTACAGATCCTAACAACAACAAAAATATTAGCATAACCTTATATTTGAGGTTTCATTTTAGTTTTTAAAAATTCTCCTAAAACCAAACTATAAGGATTCAAAAAATGAATGACATACTAGTCATGACTCTTTACTAGAAGCAGTGAAGGGGAGAAAGGAAGAAAAGAGGAGAGTCAGCTAGTCAATCAACAAATATTGATTATGCACCTACTATGTGCTAAACTCTGGGGATGCAAAGAAAGACACAAATGCACTCCCTCTCCTAAAGGACGCCAACATCTAATAAAGGAGACAAAACACAAATAACCGTGCCCATACAAAGTATCTACTAAGGAATACAAGGTTAGAAGAAGGATACTAGTAGCTGGAGGGACAAAGAGAACCCAAATGTAGAAGGCAGGATTTGGGTTGAGAAAGCTCATTGGAACAGAGAAGTGAGGGGAAAAGAGTGTTGCAGGCATGGGAGAGAGCCAATGAAAAGGGACAGAGTCAGGAGATGGAATGTGTAAGGAACAGACAGGAGGTCAGTGTTAATAGAACATCAAGTACAAGAAGACTGGGTCAAGGTTGTAAAGAGCTTTAAACGTCCAACAGAGGATATATTTGACCCTGGAGTCTAACAGAGAGGCCGTGGAGTTTACTGAGTAAAGGGATGACTTGCTCAAACCTGCTCCTTGGGACAATCACTTTCATTGTGGAGTGAGTGTGGGATGAAACAGAGAGAGCTTGAGGCAGGGAGACAACTGAGAAGTTGTTGCCATAGTGTAGGGGAGAGATGATGGCCTTTTCTAAGGTTGGCGGTATCTGTGTGAGTGCAGAGAAAGGGATATATTCAAGAGGTGCTGGGAAGGTAGAAACAGATAGGATGTGAGACAGTAACACTTGCAAGGGGAGGGAGGGGAGAAGAGGGGAATTGGAAAGATACTCTCAATACCAATAGGATGGTGCTGGGTGGTGCTCTCAGCACTAATTGAAAACTTGGGGAAGAAGGGAGGGTTTTGGTAGAAATCAAATGAATTCTGTTTTGGACATGCTGAACTCAAGGTGCCTATAAGAAATCCAATTTGAAACATCTAAAAGCAGGGGGTGTAGCCAAGATGGCAGAGGAAAGACATTAAATGCAGAGAGCTCCTGATACAATCACCACAAAAATAGCAATAAAAGAACCCTTGGAGAAGAAAAACACACAAAAATACGGGCTGAGAGTTTTCTCCAGCTATAGATAGATTTCAGGGGGCCATGCTGGGCCACGAATAAAGCCTAACCCCGCAATCAGGCTGACACACCAGACACCCGCCCAAGGAATTTGCCCCAGTGCTTCTGAAACTGAGCGGAATGGGGGGGGGGGGGTAAGTGCAGGGGTACCAGTGGACTGGGGGGGGGGGGAGGATTTGACTGTCCCACCCCAGCGGGGAACCAGGAAGAAATCCTGAGTGGCGGGAGGCCCAGATGGGGGAGGGGAGCAGGGGAGCAGGCTCACCAAAGCTAAAAATGACACCACAGAAAGCTTTGATGGTTGGTTGTTTAGTAAGTAGACTTGAGGTTATCTCTGGACCAGAGAACAGGCCAGGTGAGATTAAAACCTGGCCCCCCTTCAAACCAAAACACCTGGGACCCTCTGAAGCTGGGAACACGAGCGGAGCAGAGAAGCAGCCCCACCCCCACCCCCTCACCCCACAGTGGAGAGTTTAAAATCAAATGAAAGTGAGGCCAGGCAGGCTGAGAAGAAGCCCAACCAGCACTTGGGCCATGCTGTAGGTTGAACAGTGTGTCCTGGAAGCAGAGCCACACGTTAAGAAGGAGTTAAAAGCCAAGTAAGCCAGGATGAGTAGGCAGAAAAAACAGAAGACCATCGAAAACTTCTTTGAGGGTAAGGTAGACCACAATACAACCTAAGAAGAAGAAGATAATAACAGGGTCAAAGCTCCAACATCCAAAGCTTCCCAAAAAAATATGAACTGATCTCAGGCCATGGACACTCTCAAAAGGGACTTTGAAGAGAAAGTAGGAGAAATAGAAAGAAGTTGTGGAGAAAGGAAGGAAAGAATGGAAAGAAAAATGAGAGAGATGCAGGAGAGTCATGAGAAAAAAGCCAAATGGAAAAGGAGATTAAAAAACTGTCTGATGAAAATAATTGCCTAAGAATTAGGATTGAACGAATGGAAGCAAGTGACCTTATGAGAAACCAAGACAGAGTAAAGCAAATCCAACTGAATGAAAAAATAGAGGGCAGTGTGAAATATCTCCTTGGAAAAACAGGTGACCTAGAAAATAAATGTAGGAGAGATCATTTGAAAATCATTGGACTACCTGAAAACCATGACCAAAACAAAAGCTTAGACACCATTCTCCAAGAGATTGTGAGGGAAAATTGCCCGGATATTCTAGAAGGAGAAGCTAAAATAGAAATCAAAAGAATCAAAATAGAATCAAAAGAATCCACCAATCACCTCCTGAAAGAGACCCCAAAAGGAAAACCTCCAGGAATATTATAGCCAAATTCCAGAGCTTCCAGGTCAAGGAGAAAATACTGCAAGCAGCTAGAAAAAAAAGGAATTCAAATTCTGTGGAGCTACAATAAGGATAAAGCAAGATCTAGCAGCTTCTACATAAAAGGACCGAAGGGCATGGAATATGATATTCCAGAAGGCAAAGGAACTGGGATTACAGCCAAAAATTATGCACCCAGCAAAACTGATTATCATCTTTCAGAGGAAAAAAATGGGATTTCAATGAGAAAGAAGTCTTTCAGGCATTTGTGATGAAAAGACCTGAACTGAATAGAAAATTTGACTTTCAGGGGGGCAGCTAGGTGGCGCAGTAGATAAAGCACCAGCCCTGGATTCAGGAGTATCTGAGTTCAAATCCAGCCTCAGACACTTGACACTTACTAGCCATGTGAACCTGGGCAAGTCACTTAACCCCCATTGCCCCGCAAAAGAAAAAAAAAGAAAGAAAATTTGACTTTCAAATACAAGACCTTAGATAAGCATAAAAAGGTAAACAGGAAAAAGACTTCATGAGGGATATTAAAAGATCAAACTGTTTACATTCCTACATGGGAAGATAATACTTTGAACTCATAAGAACTATCTCAGTAAGGAATTCACAGAAGACACAGGTCTGAACTGAATATGAAGGGATGATATCTGTAAAGCATTTATGTTTTGTTCTTTGTGGGGCAGACAGGGTGGGGTGTCTTATGTCTGGGGCCGTATTTGGGCTTGGGGCCTCCTGGGTCCAGGGCTGGTGCTTTGTCCACAGTGCCACCTAACTAACCCATGATGACATCATTAAAATAGGGTTGAGGTGTAGGAGGAATATACTGGGGGAGGAAGAAGGGAAAAGATGGTCTGGGGAGAGGTAGTTCACAAGAAGGAAACAAGAAAAAAAGCTTATGGAGGGGAGGAGAAGAGGGGGAAGGAGTTGGGGAATGAGTGAACCTTAATATCATCAGAATTGGCTCAAAGAAGGACTAACCTACATACTCAAGTAGGTATAGTAATATATTTTTGCCCTGAGGGAGGGGAGGGAGATAAGGGGGGGTGGGGAAGGGAAGGAGAGAAGGGCAGATTGGGGGAGAGAGCAGTAAAAAGCAAAACACTTTCAAGGAAGATGAAGATTTTCTGCATTACTGCACCAGTATGACATATTGAATTGCTTGATCTCATAGGGAGGGTTGAGGAGTGAGGAAGGAAGAACAATTTAGAACAAAGAATTAGCTCAGGGACCCTAATCTCATTGGAGTGGGCTCATGGAGGGAATAGATTTCATACCCAATTGGGAGGAGTAATCTATTTAACCTTGCAGGAAAGTAGGAGGGGAGGAGGATAAGGAAGGAAGGGTGAAAAAAGGGAGTGCAGAGCAGGGGAGAACATAGTCAGAAGTAAAACACTTTTGAGGAGGAATAGGTAAAAAGAAGTTAGAGTAAATGTCATGGGGAGTGGGATGGAGGGAAATAGTTATGATGATTGATTATAATGGCAAAACGTATGGTACCTACTTTGCTGGGCGTTTATGAAGAAAATTCTCTGTCAAGCTTAAGGTACTATATACAGGTTATGATGAACAGGATACTATCAGAAAAACCTGGAAAGACCTACATGAGCTGAAGCAGAGTGAAATGTACTGTATACAAAATAACAGCAATAGTGGGGGATGATCTGCTGGGAAGCATGTGGTTATTTTCAGCAAGGCAATGATCCAATATAACCCTGAAGGACTTATGAAGATTGCAGCCCATCTGCAGAGAAAGAACTGATAGTATCTGAAAACAGATGAAACACTTAAAAAAAATTTTTTTTTTCTTTTCCTCTTTGACAATTCCTTAATCTGAAGTTTTGGGGTTTTTTGACTGTTTTCTCTCACAACTAGCTAATATGGGAATTTTTCCATGACTACTCATGTATAACTTATTTTGAATTGCTTGAGTTCTTGTGGGTGGGGGGTGGGAATGGAGGGAGGAAGAGAAGTTGGAACACAAAGTTTTAAAAAACTGATGTTAAAATTTGTTTTTATGTATATTTTGGAAAATACGATTCTATTTTAGAAAAAAAAGGGGGGGAAAGGACCCACATGTACAACAATATTTGTAGCAGCTCTCTTTGTGATGGCAAAGAACTGGAAATCAAGGGGATGCCCATCAAGTGGGGAATTGCTGAACAAGTTGTGGTATATGAATGTAATGGAATACTATTGTGCTGTAAGAAATGATGAGCAGGCAGATTTCAGAAAAACCTGGAAGGACTTAAGTGAGCTGATGCTGAATGAAGTGAGCAGAACCAGGAGAACACTGTACATAGTAACAGCAACAGTGTGTGATGATCAACTGTGATAGACTTGGCTCTTCTCAGCAGTGCAATGATCCAAGTCAATTTCAAAGGACTCATGATAGAAAATGTTCTCCACATCCAGAAAAAAGAACTGCGGATTCTGAATGCAGATGGATCCGTACTGCTTCTACTTTTGTTTTTGTTTTTTTCTTTTTTGAGGCTTTACCCTTTTGTTCTGATTCTTCTTTCACAACATGACTAATGCAGAAATATGTTTAATGGGATTGTACATATATAACCTATATCAGATTGTTTTCTGTCTTGGGGTGGGGGAAGGGAAGCGAGGGAGAAAAATGTGAAACTAAAAATCTTATGAAAACAAATGTTGAAAACTATCTTTACATATAACTGAAAAACAATAAAATACTTTTATGGTTTAAAAAAAGGGAAAAAAGAAATATCTAAAAGCTAGTTGGTGATGTAAGGCTATAGCTGAGGGGAGAAATTAGGGCTACATATATCATATGTATCTGTATGTATGTACATGTATACACACAAACATATGAAAATCATTTGCATAGAAAGCCTCCTTGAACCCAGGAGAGCTGATGAGATCAAGTACAATAGCACAGAGAGAGAAGAGAAGATGATTCAGGCCAGTGACAATGATGCTGACCTCCTGGCTGTTCCTTCAACCCTTTCCAGCTCCCGGCATTTTCTTTGGCCAACTCTCCAGGCCTGGACACTCTCCCTCCTGATCTTAAACTGCTGGTATCCCTGGCCTCTTTCGAGTCCCATCTCTAAAGGAAGGCTTTACCCATCTCCCTTGATGCTTGTGCCTTCCCTCCGCTAATTATTTTAGAATGGGTTCGAACATAGTTGTCGCATGTTCTTTCCCTCGACTATGAGCTCCTTGAGAGCAAGGACTAATGTTGACTTTCCTTTGTCTCCCCAGCACTTGGCACAGTGCCTGGCACACAGCAAGTGCTTAATAAATGGATGACAAAACTTTGGGGTGCGCCCCCCAGTTAGTGGGCATGAGATCATGAAGATCCAGCAAAGGGGACTAAGATGAAGCAGTCAGCAGTAAGATGAGGACCAGGGAAGGGGGCAGAGCCTATCTAGGAGATGGTGATGATCCATGGTCCAAAGCCTGCAGGGAGGTCAAGAAGGATGAGGATTAGATGTGAAATCACTGGTAATATTAGACAGAGGTGTTTGAGATGAAACCTGAGATCAGAAAACAGACTCCAGCAGGTTAGAACTGAGAGAGAAGAGAGAAAGTAGAGGCACCCACTGTAGACGACTGGCTTTCTCAAGGAGTTCAGCTGAAGAGAGAAATAAGCTGATATTTAGGAGAGATGATAGACTAAATAAAGCGGGGGGTGGGGGGGGTCATTAAGAACAGAGAGACATGAGAATGTTTGTAACCAGCAGATCTGGAGAAACTAAAGATGAAAGACAGAGGAGAGATGAGAGTGGGGGCAATCTTCAGAAGAGGGGTGGGGGGGAAACAAAGGTGCATTCAGAGGGGCTGGATCTGGCAAGGATAAGGGCTTCCTCTTGGTTCAGTGCCTCTCTTCCCTTCCATGGAACAAGATGGCCCTCCCAAGGTAAGTTCATCACTTCCGATCTCACCCTACTGCCAACTCAAGCCCTGATTGACACCATCTCACCTCAGTCTCTTCTCCTCTCTGACTGGAGGACTGGAA
This sequence comes from Dromiciops gliroides, assembly GCF_019393635.1. NCBI lineage: Eukaryota > Metazoa > Chordata > Mammalia > Microbiotheria > Microbiotheriidae > Dromiciops > Dromiciops gliroides. Next base: position 28,332,311 of record NC_057865.1, on the reverse strand, counting down.
GGCAAAGGACCAAACTCCTCCCAAAGCCGTCCTTTAGAGAGGGAAGTACCTGGATTCAGCTCACTCCACCTTGCATCTGCTACCCTGCCTGGCTTCACCTCCAAGCAACAAGATGCCCCAGCACTATGTACACCCTGGTGTCCCATCCCTCCCTCCCTCCCTACCCCCCACTGTCCTGCCTCTTCTCATGTGTTTTCTCCCCCTTTGGATTGTAAGCTCTTGAGGGCAGGGACTGTCCTTTTATTAACTGTATTCCTAGCACTTAGTACCATGCTTGGCATGTCATAGGCACTTAATGTTTACTGCATTGGATTGCATCTGAGATGAGGAAGAGAGGAGAAGAGGGAACTATAAGAGAATGGACTCAGTATTTTTGGTGAAGTATGAGATGAATTCTTCAGCTGAGAAGGTGGAGACAGTAAAGTATTTAATACTCAAATCACTGAGAAATAATAATGATGGTATAAAAAAGCATCTTGAATCCTTTAAAAAGAAAAAAAATGCTGCCTCAGACCTCTTGATTTTATTGGTTTATCTTTTTCACTTCATGTATTGTATAGGTGGCCTTCTTCATCCATGACTTTAAAAAATCAACCGATACTATTTATGTACATCATTTAGAAAACAAATGTGTACACACACCTGTGTTATCTTTAAATATGTATGATGTTAACTAGTCACAAAGGTTAAGTGTTACCGGATAAGTCAAACATTAGAATAATGTGTTCTGAACAAAAATTAATTATGCTCATAGCCAAGAGGAGGCTCACAAAATAAAGACCTATATAATAACTTGACCAAGGACCATTAGTCAATGTACCTGATCAGTCATAATCATAATCTTCCCATAACGCAAGGTTTTCAGAGATTCTGCATCTTCGTAACTTTTCTTATACTGAAGACCAACTATTTTGATAATGTTGTTGATTTCTGCATTTTCCATGATCTGTGTAAAAATGTTGATTTTCAGTAAGGTGAGAAGATATGTTCTGACTAACAAATAGAAACAAATAACAAATAGCAATTTATATCACAGAAATATAATAGTAATTTAAGATCTTTACCTGCTTATGTGAAGCTTCTCGAACATTAAGAATTTTACCCCTGAGTGGAAAGACTCCATATCTGTCTCGTCCAATCACACCTAACCCAGAAACTGCTAACGATTTTGCAGAGTCTCCTTCTGTTAATATGAGTGTGCACTCTAGGGAATGTTTACCACCTTATAAAAGAGGAAAAGAGAACAAGTCAAAGGGAAGATCCACTAGAGAAAAAGTAAAATATCTTGTTGCTTTGATCATATGAAAATGTCTATTCAGTAAGCAATACTCTCTTAATAATAAAAAATCATAAAAGTGATTAATTATAAATCTATATAAATTTCCTTTATTAAGTCTATTTTTAAAAAAAACTATTGATTTCTTTCTTAAATTGTACCATTATTGCTCAAGTAGGCTTCATTTATTTATTTATTTTGCCAGACAATCAGGGTTAAGTGATTTGCAGAGTCACATAGCTAGTAAGTGTCAAGTGTCTGAGGCCACATTTGAACTTAGGTCTTCCTGAATCCAGGGCCAGTGCTTTATCCACTGTGCCACCTAGCTGCCCCAAGACTATAAAAAAACTGAACTTATATTCTGCAGATCAGGTTTAGAAGCAGGAGAATAATAACATTCTTTACATACACATCCGTATTAAATACATTTTCTATGGTTTTAAATTACATATAAAATAATGAATAAACTATAATGATCAAATCTGATTAAATTTCAATTGACTCAAAGTATTTAACACTAATAGTTATGAAGATAATCATCAAAGTCCTAGAATTTTAGCACCTTAGATACAATTTAGTCCAACCTTCTTATTTAACTAAATGAGTAAAATAAGGTCTAGAATGATGCTATAGCATGGTTCCTAAATTGCTTTCTATGGTCATAAAAATTAAATTATATTATAATTTTAGTGTATTTAATGGAATTTTAGTTCAGTAAAAAATAGTAATTCAGGTAGTAGCTCTTGGTCAAGAAATTGAGCACAATTCAATGGACTCAAATACCTCATATTTCCCAGAGAATCTGAATTAATGGGAAACTTGAATTTGGATCATATGAGTGAAAATATACAAGTAAAAACTGGTCTTTCTTACCTGCATCATTTGCATCATCCAGTTTGGGAATGCCTTTGATTTTACTGTACTTCACCGAGGAACACTTCTTGTTCAGTTGAGTCTGAGCTTTAAATTTGACCCAGTTCAGAATACTTTCTATAATACCACAGTTGGAAGCCTGAAAAGAAAAGGATTTATTTCCCTCCTGGATCACGGAAAACCATTTAGCTAATTCATAAACATATTTCTTGGAGCCCTCCCTTATAACTAAGCTCTACCCTTTGAAACCAACAGAAATCTGACTAAGTACCAGTGAAGGGAGGCAAGGCCCCATGGGGTGAGAGATGGGCAGAGCCCTCAGCCACACAGGGGTTTTCCTGCAGGCTGTCAGGTTGCAGAGCACTTCCCATAGCTTCACTAACTGGGATCTTTATACTCTGGGAGGTAGGCAGTCATTATTCACTTGGTACAGATAAGGAAACTGAGGCTCAGAAATACAGGGGCTTGTTTGCTAGTCAGTGCCTGAGGCTAGACTTGATATTCTCCTCTAAGCCTTGGGCTAAGCTCTAAGGATATAAGGACAAAGAATGAAATCATTACTACGTGAAAGGAGCAGACATAAAAGAGGGGTAACCAGTAGGACTGGTCCAGTTCTCAGATGCTGAAGAGATGGCAGAGGGATGAATAAGGTTGGGGTGGGAAGTGAGTTCTCCTAACATTACAGCATGAATGTGTTTGGTGCTAGCATGAAAAAGATAGAAGAGGATAGGACAGTCATGGGAAAGTGATGGTGGTATTTAAAAAAGAAAAAAAGCGTCAATAAAAACATTTTTAAAACATTTTTAATTATTTAAAAATTGGAGGAAAGTCATAGATGACTTTAAGATTATGAGCCTGGTAGTGCACTCAACAAAAAGACAAAAGTTTGGAGGAAGGGTGAGTTTGCAGGGGGAAATAAGGAGTTTTGCTATGAAGATGTTAATATGGCAATGAGAGACATCCAAGTGAAAATACACAGACACAAACATATGGAGAGAGATTTCGGAGTCATTTGCATAGATGATGGGGATGTAAGTAAGGATATCAAAGGAAAGAGTGTACAGAGATAAGGTGGTCTAGGACAGAGCCTTGAGGGACAACTCACACACAAGGAAGAAGAGATGATGAGGTAGTAAATTAGATACTCAATCACCATGTTTTCCTACATAAAAAAGAGCATTTTTTTACTTACTGCTTTGAAAAATTTCTCAGATAGCTGACACTTAGACCCAAAGCTTTTGGGTTGCAGAGTCATGTTTTCCTTTGTCTGAGAATCAAAAGTTGGATTTTCAATAAGACAGTTGACAAAAACCCATATGTGGTTTTTTACCTGTTAGAGGGGAAAAAAACCACTGTTAAAAACTATTCATAACTTTTCAGGGATTTAGAGAATACACGAGGTACTACTTACTTGAAATGGCTTCACCGATACTCCGGCTTTGTTCTTTTTCTTAACTACTTCAATCAGCTTGCCAACGATTTGATCCACCACATAATCTATGTGCCTTCCACCCTTAAAAAGAGAAAGGATCTCAAGCTCTCCAGTGTCAAAGAAGCCACATAATCACAATTTTCAGAGTAGAAATTCTCAAAAATCAGGAAAGGCTCCCAGAAGAAACAGAAAGCCAAACAACCGACTCAGCCGCGTGCCCTCCTGGCACAATGACTGCTGTTCTTTTCTAGCTACTGTAAATGTTTCCCAGGGTCACAGCCGACCTTTTACCCTTTCCTGTCTAGGCTCTGTAGACAAGGCGAGGAAAAGTGAGCCAGAATTGTTCTTGCTCCACAGTATGAAAACCCTTAGGAAATCAGTGAAAGCCCAAATGTGATTTGAGTCTTAATTTTTCCTAAAGAAATACTTCACACTAAGTTCATGTTTAGAACTTGAAACAATCAGCATCCACTAAGTGCCTATTTGTCCTTTTTGTTTTGGTTTGGTTTTTGTTCAAACCTATGATTTAATCAGGCTAGGGAACACCCAACTAAGGAAATTCCCAATATCTATTCAGTTCAGCAACTTTTCCACAATTTATTACTGGAGCCCAGGTCATACAGCCATGTTTCTGTGGTAAGACTTGAATCTGGTCTCCCTGACTCCGAGGCTGATGGCTCTCTACTCATTAGACCAAGGTGCCCCTTCTCACTTTGCACACAGTAGGCACATAATAATGATAAAAATATCAACTGGCATTTCAATAGCACTTTAAAATTTGCAAACATCTTTCCATCTACAATCTTTCCATTCATTACAACATCAATGAACAAGCACCAGTTTCTATGGGTGGGGGGCAGGCAGGCCAGACTAGCCCAATGAGGAAATTATCCAGCTGGAGACACAAAAGGCAATATATGCTGGTCTGTTCAGACCACTGCCACCAACTTCCTTTAGTCCCTGTTTGGGAAAGCCCAGGGCCCTGCACCCAAGAGCCCTGAGGAAAGTAATGTGTGGGTCCCCATCCCACCCCACCATAGGCCCTTTGTCTGGTCTGGCCCTGGAGCCATAATGTAGGGAAAGCAACCGTTTAGATGTTTGACTTGAAAAGAAGTTGTCTCTTATATCAAGCCCAAATTTGCCTCTCTCACTTCCAAGCACTGCTTCCATGTCCACTGAGGTAAAAAAACAAAAGCAAAAACAAAAAAAGTCAATTTCTTTTCTCCCATCCTTGAAATAAGTGAAGACTATGATCACGTCACCCCCGTCTTCTCTTCTACTGAGTAAACATATTCAATTCTTTCTACTGATTCTCATACTGTGTGCACGTCAAGGCCTTTCAAAACTTATCCATGTGCTTCCTAAAAGGTGGTACATGGAACTGAGCACAAGTATCCAGATGGGTCTGATCAGGACCTAGGACTTTCCTCTCCCATCTCCTAGCCACTATATGCCTCAGCTAAAGGTAGCCTCCAACTGCCCTCACATCCGTGGCTGCATCACTACACCAGCGACTCCCAATGAAGTCACCAGCCAATGACCTGCTATTGCCGGGCCTCCCCTGGTTCTAGCACACCTCCCAGAATGGCCCTTTAGCTCTGGTGACCATGGCTGGACTGGCGGTGAGCAGCTGTTTGACTCGCACTTTCTTCTCCCTTTTTAACATGGGCTAAGCTTTTATCTGGGTATGTATTACAGGGAAAAGAGAAATAATACATAGAACACAAAACTCCTCAAAAGTGCTACAAAACTATATCATGTTTCATTTACATATCGACTTCTGATATGCATAACAAAAATAAGGCAATGACCCAAATTTTTCATCTTACTTCTATTTTCAGCCTTACAGTTTAACAAAGCTTTATCAGACATGATATTTAGCAGAAAAATTAGGTAATTTAGGCTTCAATGTTTTATTTTCCTTGCTAATCCAATGGCAGAATTTCAGATAAACAACAAAACAATCAAATACCAGAAAGTAATTAGAAAGATAGCAGAGGGACTAGAAAATCTATAAAATAGATAATCACTCTTGAATAATTCTGAACTGACTAGACTCATTCAAAAGGCAGAGGGAAATTTTTTACTTATTCTAAATTTCAAAAATTAATGGCACATACTAATTAAAAATACAACATTTCCAACTATTAAGATCTCAATCACATCTATTCCTTGACTCAATAGACTAATTCATAGAAAATAAGTTTTGATTTTAAAAAGGCAATGATGACTTAATTAAGGAGTTATTTTCATAGTAAGATTTTTAAAAATTTAAATGACAATGAAGTTAAGTTGTTTAGGGTTTTCTTGGCAAAGATACTAGAGTAGTTTGCCATTTCCTTCTGCAGCTCATTTTATAGATGAGAAAGCTGACATAAACAGGGTTAAGTGTCACACTTAACTTAAGGGCCAGGGTCACACATAAGGTAAGTATTTGAGGCTAGATTTGAACTCATGAAAATGAGTCTTCCTGATTCTTCAGTGCTTTGTCTACTGTGCTACTCCCACCCCTGCCCTTAAATGACAAATCCAAGCCTAATTCCAGGACTGGCTGAATAGTTTAATATTTTATATTTACTCACTTTTGTTGTAGCAATACTATTTACAAAGCTGATTTGCTGGAATCCTTTTTCACTCAATGTGAGACAAACGTCCCATCGTTCATTTGCAAGTTCATGAATAACTTTCAGGGCAACCCCAGTTTCATCCAATTTGTCCTTTACGTAAAGGTCTACGTAACTGCGGAATCCATTTACCTATAAAGCCGAAAAAAAGTTGTTTAATCCTGCACTGTCAGGCCAGAGCAGCAGGTGCCTTATCTTTCCTGCATTTCCATTCTTGTAATTACTATCAATGGAGCTCCAGCCCAAGAGAAGCCTACCATCCTCTTTTGTCCTTGTCCTGTCTTTTACTCACAGCCACTGATTTCCAATAGCAAGTGAAATAAAAGAGCAAATAAAGCAAGATGAATAAGTTGATTAAAGAAGCACTAAGGCTGACTAGATAAACTGTGAGAAGACTTACAGGTAACTTCTTCCCATTAAACATGACTTTGACCCCTTTGCATGAACCAGCCAAGTCGTAGGCTCTTCTAGTCATGAGGGCTACAATATCCTTGTCGAGCTTTTCCATCTTGAATTTTGCCAGATCCGGTTGGAATGTTATACATGTATAGTCATCTCCATCAAAGTATTTAATTTTGGGTTCAGAAGTCTTCATCATATTATTCATCCAGGTCTTTAAAAAATTCAAATATTATTAAAGCCTTTTCTATATTTTAAGCACAAATAACAAAAATATACCTTATCAAATTTTATGGAATAGAATACATAAAACTTAAACTTTCACAAATATATCCATTTTCTCTTCCACAGTAAAGCAAGTAAATTAATCTCATACATCTCATAATATGCTGATATTTTAAACTTTAAATGAAAAACAAAAGGAAAGCAACTTATGTAGCTAAAAAACTCAAAATACTATGTTATCACTGAAAGTACAATTAGTATTTCAAAATTTTTATAGCTATTCTTCTGAAAACAAAAACTATTTTAATTTTTATTTACACTACAATATAAAACATTATATTTTAAGGTCCCACAAAAATGAAACAAAACAGTAAATAAAAGAGGTATAAAGAAGAATCTGGGTGTCATTAGACTTCTTCCAGGTATTTTGAAATTATTTTACCCTGTTAGCCATACTATAATAGCAAAAGTTACTCAAAATCCCAATGAAGCAGTAATATCACTTCAAACTTGCATAATGTTTATCTTTGTAAGTGTAGTTGTGACTTAAATTTCTAAAAAAAATAAGTGAATAATTTTCTGAATACACATACCTGTTTAAAACTATGCTTATATTCTTTACAAGCAGTTTCAACTGTAAATTTTGTACTGAAAATATTACAAAGTTTTGCACCATAACCATTACGACCACCTGTAAGAACAATTAAATGAGAAAGTTCTAATCAAACAATTTTAAAGAGAACTTCATCAGACTGAGTATCATAAATTCCAAACAAATTCATTTAATGGATAATATGCTTTATTTTGCAAATCATAAAATGATTATTTTTTTTTAAAAAGTAGTGTGGTGAAGTAGACAGTGCGCTGACATTAGAATCAGTGAAACATCTTGTCTTGGACACATGCTAGCTCTGTGAATATGGGCAAGTTCCTTAACTTACCTCTCAGTGCCCCAAGTTAGAAAGGAAGGAGTCTTCCTTTGCATCATGGCCCAACAATCTAGAGCTGGAAATGCCTTTGGTCAAATAGTCCAAGCAGCCCTCTCCCAATTTTACAGAGAAGTCTGTCTCTAAGGCCAAAGAGGGTAAGTGACTGGCCCAAAGACAGACAAAGTACCAGAACCAAAACCCTCACTCTTGTCCTTTGACTCTAAACTGAGAGTTCTGCATACTAGTTTATGGCTGCTATCATACACAAGTAAAAGAAATAGAATTTCATTATTAAGAAACTAGATCAGGAAAGGCTCTGAGGAGGAAATGCCTGAAAGCCAGAGAGGAAGAGGGATGTGGAACGGCTCATCTACCCTGTGATAAGTGAGGCTGGAAGCCAAGCTAGGGGGCCTTCAATGGGAAGCAGAAGAAACTGTAGCTGAACCTTGGGAATACAAATGCTCAGCAAAATTTTTTGAGAGTGGGAGCAATATGGTTAAGCTTGTATTTAAGCTTGTATTCTATCAAGGGAGACAAACATTTGTATATGTAAGTGTATACAAAATATATATGAACTAGATATATGGTAGCGGGGGGTGGGGGTGACTAGTGGTTGGGGAGGGGAAGGTCTCATGTAGGAAGAAGGTACTTAAGAGAAGTGTTGAAGGAAATTAGGGATGCCAAGAGGCAGGTGGGAGAAGGGGGTCTTTCAAGCATAAGATACAGATGGATAGAGAAGATGGCATGTCAGGTATTTAAAACAGTGAAAAAACAAAACAAACAAAAAAACGTTTTGTTTAACCATGTTGTGCATGAAAGGGAGTAATGTGTAATGAGGCTACAAAGATCAATTGGAAACAGGTGGTAAAGAAGCCTGACTGACAAACAGAAGAATTTCCATTTGGTCCTAGAGGGGATGGGGGCCACTGCAGTTTAATGAGCAGGGTAGTGGCGAGATCAGATCTGCTCTTTAGGAAAAGCACTGAGACAACTATTGGAAGAGAGGAACCAATTACCAGGTAATCACAACAATCCAGGTAAGAAGTTAACAAAATCACAAGTTATTCAAGTACATAAGTAAAATAGTTATATAGCTCTTTTCATCTTTATAACAATTTTGAGTATATATACTAAATGTTTTAAATAACAGAGATTTACATTTTCTATCAACATCAGTTAGGTCTTTCATAAATATAATTTGCACTACTTCTCCAGTTTATTATTATGAACTACAAGGAAGCAACAAAACCAACTTTAACAAGGTAAATTAAGAAAAAACAATATAAAAAAAAAAAAGGGGACAGCTAGATGGCGCAGTGGTTAAAGCACCGGCCCTGGATTCAGGAGTACCTGAGTTCAAATCCGGCCTCAGACACTTAACACTTACTAGCTGTGTGACCCTGGGCAAGTCACTTAACCCCCATTGCCCCACAAAAAAAAAAACAAAAACAAAAACAAAAAAAAAAACCCCAATATCAAAGTGTATACAAGAGTTGAAATCTATTTCTACATGTAACTGGAAAATAATAAAATACTTTTATTTTTTTAAAAAAGTGTATACAAGATCCCCATCAAAGCACCTTTGACTTTGCCCAAAACATCTTTGTATTTTAGTTTTTAATTTCTTGACACAAACATCTTAAAAATAACTGATAAGAAAATGTTTCAGAACTTAAATCATATTGTAAAGCAACAGTAATAAAAATCATCTGGTATTGGAGGCAGCTAGGTGGCGTAATGGATAAAGCACTGGCCCTGGATTCAGGAGGACCTGAGTTCAAATTTGGTCTCAGACACTTGACACTCATTAGCTGTGTGACCTCAGGCAAGTCACTTAACCCCCATTACCCCACCAAAAAAAAAAAATCATCTGGTATTGGTTTAAAAATAGAGGGATAGATCAATGGAACAGAGTAGACAAGGGAGAATCATAAACAATGTCACTCAATAATCTAGTGTTGGATAAAGCAGAAAACAAAATTACTTGGCAAAGAACTCCCTGTTTGACAAAACCTGCTGAGAAAACTAGAAAGCAGTGTGACATAAATTAAGCTTAGATCAATGTCACACTACATTCCAAAATATATTCTAAATGTGGATATATAACCTTAAAATTAAGGATCCTACTACAAAAAAATTAGAAAAGAAGCAGTTCCTATCCCTCTCATAGCTATGGTAGGAGATGAGCTCTTGACCAAACAAGGGACAGAGACAATTACAAAAGATTCTTTTTTTGAGAAAAGAGAGAACTTTGTTTATATGAAGCTGGAAAGCTTCTGCAGACAAAATTGATGCACCTAGAATAAGAAAGGAGGTGGTCAAATGGGTGGGAAAACTTTATATCAAATTTCTCTGAAAAGAATTTTAAGTCTAAGATACACGAACAACTAACAACACAAAAAGCCATTTCCCAATACATATGGTCAAAGAATATGAGGTCATTAAAAGAAAATTTGCAAAGTATTCACAGCCATAAATGCTCCAAAATCCCTAATAAAAAAAAGAGAAATGTAAATCAAAACAACCCTGAGCCTTCACCTTTCACCCAGCCAACTGGGCAAGATGACCTAAGAAATCAGTAGTCAGTGTTGGAAGGAAGATGGGCACTCTGAAGCATTCATTGCTGGAACTGGGAACAGTACAACCAATTTAGAATTATGTAAATAAAATGACTAAAATGTCTATACCCTTTGATCCTGAGAATCCATTATTGAGCCTATACCCCAATGAGGCCATTGTAAGAATAAGTACTCAAATACAGTGGCACTTTTTTGTGATGGCAAAGAATTAGAAACAAAATAGATGTCCATCAATTGGAGAATGGCTAAACAAAAAGTGATACGTGAATGTAATAGAATATTATTGTGCTGTAACAAATGATGTATGTGAATGAAGCATGTAAAGATCTACATGAATATATACAGAATGAAGCAAGCAGAGCCAAAAAAAACCACAACCCAACAACAAACCACAATACATTTTAAAATGTATTTTTCTTCCTTTTCTCTCTTTTTTGTCTGAAAAAAATTCTACTTGTTATATAGGATGGCTCTCTCTGGGAGGAAAAAGAAAGAAGATACTGAGGAAAATTATGGTGATTTAAAAAAACACACACAAAAGGAACCAATTTAAAACTTTTAAAAACATGGAGTTTGCCTTAGTAGTATGAACTACTGTGGACTAGTGTTAAATCAAAAGGTTGATATTAAAATCATGAAATAAGAATTTCAAAGGTTTTTTTTTTTTAAGACTGAGGATAATGTCAACAACATAGTATATTTATATGTATGAAATGATCACTTTTAAGTCATTGTGGTAACATTCATATAATATTGTGTTTTATAGATTACAAAAAACATTTTCCAGATACAAAGTTTTGTTTTATGTGAAACTATCTCAACATAACAAAAGTAAATTAGCAACATATTGTCAATAGAATGAAAATATTTTACTCAAAATGCTTAACAGTAATTACCTGTAACTTTTTTCTCATCATCATCGTAGTTACTTGATGTTAAAAGCTGTCCGAAGATTAAAGCAGGAACATAGACTTTCTCTACTTTGTGTTCTACCACAGGAATGCCTTTTCCATTATTCCAGATGCTGACAATGTTAGATTCACTGTTAATAAGTAAGAAATCACATTTTTAAAATGCTCCTGCATATTAAAATGTCAATTAAAGCAATCAAAATTATGCTGTGATAATACCCTCAAAAAAGCTACTTTTCCAACTTGAAAGTTACTTGTCATTTTATAAGAATATAGGATTTAAAAACTGAAAGAGACCTTTGAGAAAGAATCCAATTCTAATATCCTCATTTTGCAAAATAAGGAAACAGGTCCAGAGAAGCAAAAATAACTTGGCCATATCAACGGGTTACAAGTGACAGAACTCTTTTTAAAAATGTTCTTAAGTAACATTTATTTAGAGCACCATTTTCCAGTTTCAGATCATGAATATAGAGGAAGGACTAAAAGGATTTTCAGGTAGAAGATGTGGAGGGGTAGAGGGAAGTCTCTTAGCCAAATAAAAAATAGAACAAGGAACTGGTTATGGTTTTTTTTTATGGGTGAGAAAAGACTAAAGAAGACTAGAGGTCCTTGGATCACTTGTCATCACATGCTGAAGACATAGACATTGAGCACAAGTTCTGCAAAGTGCCGCTGCCAACTTCATTTTGTGACTAGGTTCTCAGGGATGAATTTATAAGGTGGGGAAGGAGAGATGAAGAGAGAAAGGGAGAGAGAGGGAGAAAGGGAGAGAGAAGAAAAGGAAAGGAGGGAGGGAGAGAAAGATTGATTTCTCTTATGTGAATCACAGTTATAGATTTAAAAACCCAGTTTAAAAACTTCAGTTCTTTAAAAGGGGCAGGAACTATTCTAATTTCTTTTTTAGGGTTTAGAGTCACAAAGTCTCACTACTACACCTCTGAGACTGAATTGAGAAAAGATTGGGTTCCATGTTAGCTACTATTCATTTTAGAGGTATTTGCTTTAAAAATACTGCCACTTCAAAAAATATCAAACAGGAAATCACAAAATCTCTATGAGTTAGAAAGTACCCCAGAAGCTGTCATCTAGTCCAAATTAAGTCTAAATAATCTGCCTTATATCATCCCCAACAAGTGATGACCCAACCTTGACTAGAAGCCTTCAAGTGAGAGGCAAGCCACTATGCCCTAAGGCAACCCACCCCATTTCACCTTTGGAGTTCTCTAGATGTTGAGATTTCCTTATACTGAGTCAAAATAAGGATTAGCTGTGACTTCTACTCACTGCTTCTAGGTCTGCCCTCCACGACCAAAAAGAACACGTCTACTCACTCTTCCATATAACAATCCTTCAAATACTTGAAGGGAATGATCACCAAATCTTCTCTTTTCCAGAAGAAACATCGCCAATTCTTTCAATCAATTCTCACATAGCATGACCTCAAGACCATTCATCATCCAGATCACCCTATGAACCCTCTCCCCATTATCAATAATCCTGCCTAAACACAATGCTTCCAAATATCATCTGGCCTGTACAGAGAAAGTAACTATCACTTCCACCACTCCTGGACAGCAGGTTTACCTTAACATAGATGGCATTAACTTTGTGAGATGCCAAAAAACACTGATATTTATGCTGAGTTTGCAATCAATTTAACTTCAAATATTTTTCGTATAAACTGCCATCTATACATACCTCCAATCCTATACCCATGAAGTATTTTTATTCAGGTGTAAAACTTTGCATTATCCATTAAATTTTATCTTATTAGATTTGACCCACTATTCTGACACATCACACTCTTTTTAAATCTAGATTGTCACTTAATGTGTTACCCATTCCTCTTAGGTTTGTACTATCATCAATTCCATAAGCATGTTATCTATATATTTATTAAAGAAAGTTATCTATTAAGATGTTAATCATCAGAAGTCCAAGTACAAATGTAGAGAGCATCATCAGACACCCCTTTCCAAGCTAATACTGAAACATTAACAAATATTCTTTGGGTCTGATGAATATTTTTGGTAAAGTAATCATCACATTAAAAAAATTGTTGTTCCATATAACCACCACCTGGTTTTTTCTGTTTTCTTTCAGTTTTATACACTAAAATAAAAACACATTTATTAACTAAGTTGCCTTTCTTACATGCGACCACATGAAACTAAGCACAGGCAACCACGCTAAGGTACAGCCTGTCCAACTGGTTTCAGCAGCCCTACCATTGATACTCTTGCTCTTTAGATCAGTTAGGCTATTTCATTTATTGACCTGCACTGATACTTAGCTTAAAGTTAGAAAGCTTCCATTTCCATTTCATCTATGATATTCACTATAGGTTCAGTGTTACTCATTAGGCACTTACGTGGCGCTTGTGTAAATTTAGTTTGACCAGATCTGTGATTTAGAGAATGTCCAGTGAGATGCTTCCTCAGCTGATCCAGATGGACACCTGCTCTATAGACAATTAACTGCCTGGGACACCAAGAAGGGCCTTTGTGGTGACTTGCTCAATCACAAAATGAGTATATGGCAGAGGTCATTCTTGAACCCATGTATTCCTAACCCTGAAGGTCAACTCTCTATATACTATTCCACACAGTCTCTCATGTAATTCTTTATACAGATTTTTGTTGAAGTATTATTTTTAAAAAAAAAATTTTTTTGTGGTGAGGCAATTGGGGTTAAGTGACTTGCCCAGGGTCACACAGCTAGTAAGTGTTAAGTGTCTGAGGCCAGATTTGAACTCAGGTCCTCCTAAATCCAAGGCTGGTGCTCTATCCACTGCGCCACCTAGCTGCCCCTTGTTGAAGTATTATTATGTATTTGGTATCCTATTAAAGGATTCTGTTATTATAAAAAGTAAAATGAAAGCAAAAAATCTTCAGAAGTAACCTAGTTTACTAAAAGCAAAATAAGTATATAAAAGCTAATGCTTATGTCTGAAAGTCAATTCACACTCAACTTATCTAAAACTAAATTTTTCATCATGTCTAACCCCAAACTAACCTCCTTTCACTATTTCCCAATCTCTTGACACAAGGGCAAAAGCACTCTCCCAATCGCCCAGATTTGTATCTTGGGGTCATTTTTTGTCACACACACCCATAGTGTTCTTCTAGTTCTCCTACATCTATGAACTGTTCCTTAGTCTCACTTTGAATATGCTGTGTGAGGCTAGATAACACATACCATTTCAAAGGCTGGTAATGATCTAGGGTGGTATCTTAAAGATACATTAACAAAGACTTGATATCTTTTGCAGCCTGAATAGTTTTGAAACTTTGTTGGATTTGGAGGTGATACTGAGCTCTTTACTTCCTGACATAAACGCCCACTTAAATGTTCATACAATCAGTTTAAAACCAACATGTATCCAGGCTGTAAAAGACATCAAGCCCTAGTTATCTTAAAGATGCCTACTGGCTTAGATAAGTACCAACAGATTGTTTTAATGTCATGAACTGTGGTAACTCTTCTGGGGAATTTAATTTCCTTTTACACAAGATTTCTCCAAATTTCACAGTTTTCTATAATAGCAATAGATAAGATACAAACACATGGTCATCCCTTGTCTAATCTGTTCTTGTTCTTTGATTAACCCAAACTATTCCAATATCTATTATCCCCACAGCCCAGGAAACTATGAAGAAGGAGAATAAGGTCTAGATGGTGTTCTCTATACTCTGTATATTCAACCTATCTCCTACTAAAATTAGTTTTAATATCTTCTGTAAATAAGTTATATAAAAGTTTGCTTTATAAAAAATTTAAGCAAAAAAGTAACTGTAGAGAACTATAATAAAGCAAGATCTAAATAAATACCCAATTGTCAAAACAAATGTTTCTCAATGAAATGAGCTATGTAAAAAAAAGATTTCAATAAGAAATCAGGTTGTAGACATATAACAGAAATAAAGAAACATTATAGTTAAATCTTTCTCTTCAAGAAAGAATACTCAATTCACAAACCTCTAAAAAGCAAAAAAAAAAAAATCTAAATAAGATTAATAAGAATTAATTCAGCAAAATGACCTAGATGAACTTTGGTAGCAGTCAATTTCAAAAGTCACCAGCTGATACTAATGCCTGCCTACCTGACATTTAATTCTGTGTGTGAAGTCTTACTGCTACATGGCAATCTGAACTGTTTTATAGAACTGACAGTTCATCAACAGAATCAGAGAATCCCAAAATAGGAATGAACCTCAGAGGCTATCTGGTCCAACCTATCTCTTCTCCCACAACATACCAGGTAAGTTACCATTCAGCTTTTGCTTAATAATCTACTTATGTCCCTGTTCTACTTTTGGAGATTCTGACTCTTTGTTTGGAAGTCTTTCCTTACATCCAGCTGAAATCGGCCTCTCTGTAAGCAGAAGCAGTTGAATTCCCCTTTCCACATAATAGTGTTTAAGGTGGCTATTCTGTGCTCCCTCCATCTTATCTTCCTTCTCCAGCATACCTGTCTGAGATCTTTCAATGACTCTTCATGTGTCATGATCTCAAGTCATTTTGCCATCCTGACCTATGGCATCTATGGATGCCCTCAAGTTGATCATTCCCTTCCCAAAATGCAGCATGCAGAATTGAACACAATACTCTATCAATCTCCTAAAATCAAGATTATAGCAGGGGTATCGCCCTCTTAATTTTGAACACTATGACTCCCATAGTGTACAGGAATACACTGCCAGAAATCACAGCCCTAAGAGGTCATCTGATCTAACCAACTTCTGACCATCTAATTCTTTGATGCTTCCTACCTACATTACCTAAAACCAGTTACTTAACCTCCTGAGGTCTTGGTGTCTTCCTACTTAAAATGAAGTTGAACTAGAGTTTCTCTAAGGACTCTTCAAGCTCTAGATCTGTGAGCCTATGATCTTCAGAATACCCACAGAGAACGCAGACTCTCACAATTGAAAACGACCTCGGGAAACATCCAGATCGATCCCGATCAGGACAAGAATTCCTTTTTACAGTGTTTCAGGTCGGTTTTGTCCCTGAAGATCTCTTGAAATTGGTAGACAACTATTTCCCAATGCACTTTCACTACACTTTGGGATAGCACCAATTTTAAGTTCTTCCTCAAATGAAACCTAGATCGGCCTTCCTGCAGTTTCTACCCAATGCACCCCCTTCTGTGCTGCAGGGGCAAAAAGAAGATGATGGTTCTCCAAATACCTGAAGATGGTTATGTGCCCAAGCTAAAACATTTCCCCAGTTGCTTTAATGGATAGCTATACGGCATTATCTTGAGGTGCTAACTGCCCTAGACATGCTCTAGCTTATCAATGTAGGTAGCACCTCCATGACATAGATGATAATACTTCTATGACTTGATCAGTGGTCTTCAATGGCTTAAATTCATGCCATCCTTAAACTGGAGCATCCAGAACTGAATATAACACTCCACATGTGCCCTGACCAAGGAAAGGGACTATTTTCTCCCATGTGTTGGACCCTATACTTTTCAATGCATCCAAAAATTTCATTAGGCTTTTTGTTTGTTTATTTGTTTTCCATCACGCTATCAACCCCTTGTGCTTGCAATCCACTAAACCCTCCAGATCTCTTTGATGACATCCTCTCCAGCCATACTCCTTATTCTTATTAAGTCAATTTGTAAAAACCCAACTATAAGATTTGTCCCCATTAAATTTTGTTATATTTCATTTGAATTCTAGCCTGCTGGCATTTTGGGGGGAGGTTGATTCTGTTGTTCGCCATGTTAGCTATTCCTCTTAGCTCTGTGTCATCTGCAAATCTGGTAAGTATATTATCTAT
The DNA here is from genome assembly GCF_019393635.1 of Dromiciops gliroides. Lineage (NCBI taxonomy): Eukaryota > Metazoa > Chordata > Mammalia > Microbiotheria > Microbiotheriidae > Dromiciops > Dromiciops gliroides. The sequence continues at coordinate 28,315,264 of NC_057865.1, read as the reverse complement.
AATTTTATCCAAGTGACTGATAAAAGTGATAAATAAAACCAGACCAAAGGTAAAATTCTAAAACCCTTTGCTAGAGAAGCCCTTGAGGAGCCGTGATATTCCCAGCCCATTAGAAATGGAGAAATTTGTCATACAGACAATATTTTATTCCTTTTTAACAAATGATTAAGTGAATTTTTTGTTTTCAAAAATTTTACCAAAGCTAGGAGACAAAAAGAAGCAATGGAGGCTGGCAAATGTCTTTATTCCTTCCCTAGCTTTGACCTCCTACTTAGGAGGCTGTTAGTGTTGTTTCAAAGGAAAGGAAAAGGACTTCAACAACATGATGCTGTGGCAGTAATATAAAATATGAGAAATGAAACAAAAATATTTTACTATGGTGTTAATAAAAAAGAGTATTATTCCAAAACTAGATTAATGAGAACAAATGTTCTCAATCTGCTCAGTTTTTTTTATTTTTAATGACAATGTTGAATGACTAAGTATAATATTATGAAAGTATAATCTAAATTTTCATAAAACAGATGCTTGTGAAAACAAAATTATTAAAATGAATAATAAATTTATATAATTTAGAAAAACCCATTATTCAGTTTACTATATGCAGTGAATCTGACTAGTAAACCTTGCAAAAAATAGGCAGGCAGTCCCTGAATTACAAATAAGTAATTCCTTTGGAATTTCTTTGAAAATCAATTGTTTAAGATTCTGAGTATAATTTCTCATAACTGGCAATTTGATACCAAGTCAGTGCTCAAAAGCCTATTGAATTCATTCTTCAATCCCAAATTCCCTTGAAACTTCTCAAGCCTGAGTTACACTGAGCCCTATGTAGTTGAGGATAGCAAGAGGATAGGCAACTTCCACTGGGACACAGTTAGGGAAAGCCCTAACAAGAAACAGGTAAGAAATAAATTGAATAGGAGTTTCCAGGAACAAAGGGTAAACACTATAAGAGAGGGCTCTAGAAGCACATGGCTTTGTTGTAGGGTATGGCTCATGTAGCAAAGGCTCTAAGAGAAGGTGGCATCGGTTTCAGGAGAACCACAGCCAAAGGCTCTACTCCTGCAGTGGCAGCCTTCAGGAAAAGGAGGAATGAATGATAGGAAAGAAATCATTCAGGGGAATGTGGTAGCAATAGCCATTCATACATACAGGCAACTCATAAACTGCATGTTCACAAGTCAGGTACCATTTGTATGAACCAACTTACTTAGCTGAGAAAGCTAGCTAAAGTAGCCTAATGATGTACTTACGGATCAATAGAAATTTTGATACAGGTCATGTTCTTATCCCTCTGTTTATTGTCAGCTGCATTAACTACAAAATTAAACAGTTTAGTGAGAATAGTCAACTATTTAAGTAAAAGTGTAAAGCTCTATTAAAACAAACAAATACATATAAACAGTGAAACATTGCAAAAGGAATAAGTTGCTATTAGCATCCATTACAAAATTAAAGCAACATAATACTCTAACATTTTGAGGATTACTCTGAAATTAAAGTAAAGTATTTCAACAGAATTAAAATAGGAGGGAAGTTAATTACAAATAAATATAAGAAAAGTAAAATTGAAATTCAGTCACTGCAAATAGAAAATGTTACTATACAAAATGTATTTAGAGCATTTATACAATGAGATCACAGCTTGTAGTTTTTTATGGCAAATTTTTTCATCATAAGGTTAAAAAAAAAACAACTAATTTATCTGATTTCAATTCAATCAATTGGTCAAATCAACCAGGAAAAACAACCCATTTCTTGAGAGGAATATAGATTAATTCCATACATGTATTTTCATGAGTATTCTAAAGACCATTCAAAAGTGAATAATGCTAAAAAATATTCTAACATTCTTTACTAGTTCATCAATTTGAATACAAGTTCACTGAAACCCCAAATTACATCAACAACCTATCTCTGAAAATTATACACTAGAAACCTTGTAACTGCAGACATTAAACCTATAGACTTAATTGATCACTGTAACCCATAAACATGTAACTTAAACAGAATATTGCAGGGTACATCGGGCCAAGGTTTAAGAAATGAAAATGGAAAAAATGCTTAGGGTTAGCCCTGAAATCTTCCCCTCAACAGATGTAGCTGAAAAGTGAGGAAGAAGGAATGATATGGGGTTCCTAGTCCTTCCCATCTAATTATTCTAATCTGTGTAGCCTTCAGGGAAAGTATTAAGAGACTGAAAGTATGCAAAGGGCATTGAAAAGGCCCCCTCATCCAAAAATATCTCCCCCCTTTTACCATACAGATTGATTTTAGTTAACAATCTCCCCTTTTAAAAGACAATATATAATAGAATCATGGAGATAAAGAAAACAGGGCCAAGAGAGTCACATATGGAATAAGATACTGGGACCTAGAATCCAGATCTCCTATATTCCAGATCATCATTCTTTTTATCATACGATTCTCTCCCAGAACCTGGACTTGAGAGCTGGTGATTAGAATTAAATTAGAATTTTAATGTAAGAGATATAAACCAGGAAAGAAATAACCCTAGGGAAAATGAAGCTAGACAGACCAGAGGGCTTTGGAATGGAAAGAACAGGTAACAGGGAGATTCAAAACTTAGAAAATAATCTGCCCTCATGGAGCTGACAGTCTAGCAGGGATGGAGGGGAATAAGACACAAAACCAAATAATCACACAATATTACATCATGAGTATATTACAGAGTTCAGAACAAAATTCTAGGTGAGGTCTGAAAGGTGAGTCATGACAGAGAGAAATAAGAGGAGGTTTTATATTAGGAAGTAGCATTTGATTTGGGTTTTAAAATATGGGTGTTAATTCAGCAGGCTAATGGTGAGACACAAGCTTCTCCATGTGCCTGGCACAGTATGATGAAAGGCACAGAAAAAGGAAAGCACAATAGCATTTTGAGAGGATAGAGAGTGGTCCAATTTGGTTGGAGTGTAGAGTAAGTAGAGAAAAACAATACAAAATTAGTCTGCAAAAATAGAATATAACAAATTATGAAAAACCTTGGAAAATAAGCAAAGAGTCTGAGCTTTACTTGACAATAGAGAGACTAAAATTTTGAGCAGGGGAGGAACACGTTTACTTCCATGAAGAATTAAGATTGGTCTATTAGCTATATTAAAGAAGCTATTGGGAGAAAGGGCTGTGATGATGAGAGTAGCTAACCTACAAATCACTCACACACACACACACTAGCTCCCAAAGGCCATTTTTAGCATACATCCCTCCAAAATGAAAACCCCTCTATTGTTTTTAGGTAAAATTTATAATGATTTAAATGGGAAAGGTGAATAAAAATTTAGACTAATGGAAAATGTTTATAACTTCCTCAAAGTTGGATATGAACACAATGTATTAACATAGTATAATATTTCAGTTATCCTGTAAACATTCTGAAGTAGTATGAGTATTCAGTGTGAAGTCCTTAGGAATCCCCTTTAAATCAACACCATGGAGTCCTGACTCTAGGACCTTACAATTACCTACCAAAAGAGAGAATTTATCTTAATTCTTAAAAAAGGTACTCACCAACAATTTCATCAAAGATTTTGTATAAGCCTGGTACAAAAGTAACTTCTCTGAAATGCATTCCTACATCTTCATCATAAACCCACATTGACTGCACATAGACAAAGTTCAAAGAGAGTCTTTTACTATAAATGTCAGTAATATAAATTTTACACAATCCAAAACCACATTCTACCACTAAAATTTTTGCTTAACTTCACATTCCACAAACTTAATCCTTTATAGTTAGAAAAGGGTGAAATAAATGGTGTTATCCTCTTCTCTTTTTTCTAACCTAAGCATCCATAAAATTGAGAAACAGCTCATTCTACATGATCTATTCTTATATACATTTTTCTTACATTAAAATAGTTCAATTTTTAATATAAAGCAGCAAGACTGACTAAAAATTCAAACTTTCTCTATCTCAATATAATATATTAAAAGATTCATAATTTCACTGGTGTGGACATTTATTCCACAAATATAAATTCTAACCTTTCTACACTTTAACAAATAGTCTTGGGGCAGCTAGGTGGCGCAGTGGATAGAGCACTGGCCCTGGAGTCAGGAGTACCTGAGTTCAAATTCGACCTTAGACACTTAACACTTACTAGCTGTGTGACCCTGGGCAAGTCACTTAACCCCAATTGCCTCACTAAAAAAAAAACACACACACACACAAATAGTCTTCTCATTAGTTTTCATGGTCAAAAAATGTCATCACCTGATGATCACTGTTCTGGTGATCAGCCTCTCTTCACTTCACTACATTGCTCCTCTAATAATAGCCAGTCCAGTGCTTGGGCTATGTGCCCACTTTGCTAAGGCCTGCTAGAGCAAAGTTTATAAAAATCAGGCAGGCCTCAGCCTGCTTGCCCTTGGAATGCTGAGGGTCACCCACCATTTCATTGAGGCAACTGCAGAAGGGGGAACGTTAATAGAGGTACCTCAATATAATAAAATCGAATAATAATGAGACAAACAGCAGCCTACATTTTATACAACCTTTTAATCAATTCAGAGCATTTTTCTATTCATTAGCTTAATTCTATATATAACCCAATTTCTTAAACTAGGGGTGATACCATGTGTAATACAGAAGAATCATCAAAAAGCCATAGATACACTTCTAGCCAACAAAGTATCGTCCACATGTACAAAAGTCTGGACGAACATAAGACTACTTATGATCTAACAAGAAGAAGGTTTTACTTCAAAGCTCTGACTCCTAGAGCAAGACCTACAAGTGAAAGTCATTTTCATGCCCATTGAGTGAGGTTTGCTACTCTGGCAAGATCTCTTATAAAGCCACAATTAACCATCTAGAGAAAGGATGCATAATTTCCATTCTCTCAGAATTGTGCTATCACACAGAGAAAATTTTGGGATAAAAAAATAATTTTATATGCATTAACATGCTATGCACTAAAATAATATGAGACCTTAAAATGACCTCAAATGAAATTGGTATTCTTTTCAGTAGACTAATGAACATAACTATAATAAACCCCCAAATCATACTCTATTTAATTTCTACAATATTATTCCACCTGCACAGAAAACAAAGGAAAGTTTCTAATTAAGAATTCCCTCAATGCTTGTCTTGAGGGATTACTGGACATTTTCTTGTATTTCTGATGGAAAATAAAGGCTTTTAATCTTTGTATACCTAGTCAGCCATCAAAGAATCTCAAAGGAATAAAATTCCTGAAGCATATGTATCTCTCATCCCCATCTCTGAAATTATAGTCACAATAGTCAATGATAAATTACACACACACACACACACACACATGCATAAAGAAGATCACTGACCTGAGTTAATGGTTCCACAGATCCAATGTATGTATCAGGCCGGAGGAGAATATGTTCAAGTTGTGTTTTCTTCTGATAAACTCTCTCAACAGACAACTTCTTTGAAGAATCATTTTTATTACTGCTTTCTGACTCTTCTTTTTTTGCAGCATTGTTCTGATCAAAAAGAGTCTAAAATTAACCAAAAAAATAAATAACTGAAAAAGTATTACTAAAATCTTTATTGATCAGTTAAATGTTTGCTTCCTAAATTTAAAACCTTCTCTCAGCCTTGTTTCTTTTTAAGTCCTATAAGTTGGTTGTCACTTTCAAAGTCAGAGTATCACCTGTAGAATGTATACTTATATTAGTTATGAGTACAAAGTTTTGGTTATTTTTTAAAATATGTTTCCCAATTTACATATAACATGATCACAAGAAATTCTGAGAAGAGATAAAAGTAAAATAAGAAAATTTAACTTAGACTTTTTTTTTCTATAGAATAATAAAACTTTAGAACTGTATGGAGAAATCAAAGCTATCTATTCCCATGTGAAAAAATGCTCTAAATCACTATTGATTAGAGAGATGCAAATTAAAATAACTCTGAGGTACCACCTGAAACCTTTTAGATTGGCTAATATAACAAAAAAGGAAAATAATAAATGCTGGAGAAGCTGTGGGAAAATTGGAACACTAATGCATTGTTCGTGGAGCTGTGAACTGATCCAACCATTCTGGAGAGCAATCTGGTATTATGCCCAAAGGGCTATAAAGCTATGCATACCCTTTGATCCAGCAATACCACTTTTGGGTCTTTTTCCCAAAGAGATCATAAAAAAGGGAAAAGGACCCACATGTACAAAAATATTTATAGCTGCTCTTTTTGTGGTGGCAGGGAATTGGAAATCGGGGGGTTGCCCATCGATTGGGGAATGGCTGAACAAGTAGTGGTATATGAATGTAATGGAATTCTATTGTGCTGTAAGAAACAATGAGCAGGAGGAGTTCAGAGAAACCTGGAAGGACTTGCATGAACTGATGATGAGTGAGATGAGCAGAACCAGAAGAACTTTATACACAGTATCATCAACATTGTGTGTTGATCAACTGTGATGGACTAGATTCTTCTCACCAATGCAATGGTACAGGAGAGTTCCAGGGGACTCATGGAAGGGGATCTCCAAATCCAGAAAGAAAAAAAAAAGAACTGTGGAATATAGACGCTGAATGAACCATACTATTTCTTTTGTTTTTGGTGCTGCTGTTTTTCTATTTTGAGGTTTTTCCTCATTGCTCTGATTCTTCTCTTATAACATGACTAATACAGAAATATGTTTAATGGTATTATATATATATACATACATATAATATATACGTATATACATATGCATATATATAACCTATATCAGATTACCTGCTGTCTAGGGAAGGGGGGAGGGAGAAAAATCTGAAATTGGAAAACTTGTATAAACAAATGTTGAGAACTATCTTTAGGGCCGCTAGGTGGCGCAGTGGATTAAAGCACAGGCCCTGGATTCAGGAGGACCTGAGTTCAAATGTGACTTCAGACACTAGACACTTACTAGCTGTGTGACCCCAGGCAAGTCACTTAACCCTCATTGCCCCACCAAAAAAAAAAAGAAAAAGAATGAGAACTGTCTTTACATGTAACTGGAAAAAAATGAAATACTTTTATCAGAAAAAAAAAAAAAGAACTGTATGGGACACTGGAGTTCATCTCTCATTGTATAGCTGAGGAAAGTGAAACCCAGAGACATTAAGAGACTTGCACATGGTCACACTAGTTTGTACCCAAACAAAAACCAATCATATTCTGTTGTATCTTGAATCCAATCTAGCTGACTTTTCCAAACTAGCCCTTTTGTAGGGATGTCAGGCCTTACCCTTTATCCCTGTCATCAAAATTTCCTGGGGAATACCAGTTCCAACTAGAATAAGGCCCACTCAAAGCTTGCTCTGGCTGGCCCACCCTGTGCCCTACTGGTTATCTAGCAATCCAGAAAGGCACCTGATAAGGTAGGGTAGATCTGTGCCATACTTCCTACAGTAGGAATTCCAAGATTTTAAAGAGAAAAATAGTAAGAAACAAGACATGAGCTATGGAGACCATATTTCACCCCCAAATTCACAAAAAATAAAAGTGTACTTTAACAGAGCTTTAAAATAAGAAAGACTTTCTACTAGATCATGTGTCCCAATCTTTAATATGGAAAATATAGTCACCGTAACTATTACAAGCATTTGCCAAGTGACTGACAGAGATTAAGGATATTAAGCAGGATTATCAATAACCTAGATTTTGAACCATATTACACAGTTCAAAGGGACTGCCATAGTTATGTCCCCACTCTGAAAATGAGGTTGTAACCATTCCAAGTATATTTACCAGCCTTTAGATCAGGGGTTCTTCATCTTTTATGGGTCACAGATCTTTGTTAGTGTGGTAAAACCTATGGACCCCTCCTCAGAATAATATTTAAGTGCACAAAATAGCATACATAGGAAACCAATTATAGTGAAATACTTATCAAAATATTGTTGGGTTTTTTTAATTCAAACATCCCAGGTTAAGAACCTCTGCTTTAAAAGGGAAATGGAATTACTTGCTACAAGTTTGTTTTTCCTTTTTCTCCAATCAATAAGAATTTAATAAGTGGTTACTATGTGATAGGCACTAGGGACAAAAACACAAAAGTGAGTTTCCCTTCTCAACCCCCACTCACCCAAGGAGCTTACAACACAGTCCCAGATAGTAAAACAAACAAACACAAACACACACACACACACACACACACAGATCAGGGGAGGGACTGAGGAGAGCTCTCAATCTGGGGCATTAGAAAAGACATATTGAAGGTGATGGAAGTTATGCTGAGTACTGAAGGGAGCCAAGAGGAGGGTGAGCATCCCAGACACAGGGGGACAACCTGTACAAAGGTACTGAGAGAGGTGGATTCTAAGGAATCCAGGAACAAGCAAATAGGGCAGTTTGCTTAGAGCATAAAGTACATAAGGCTGAGTTAATGTGTAACCAACCTGGAGCCCAGATTATAAAGGGTTTTAAATGCCAAGTAGAGAGGCAAAAGAGAGCACCGAAGCTTCTTAAGCATGAGAGTGACAGTTACATTTGTACTTTAAGAATATCAGTATGGGGGCAGCTAGGTGGCGCAGTGGATAAAGCACTGGCCCTGGATTCAGGAGGCCCTGAGTTCAAATCTGACCTCAGACACTTGACACTTACGAGCTGCGTGACCCTGGGCAAGTCACTTAACCCTCATTGCCCCACCAAAAAACAAAAGAATATCAGTATGTCAGAAAGATGGATTGAGTGAACTGCTCAATATTATCACTTGTTTGTCTTAATTTTTATATGAAAATGAGATAAGTAGAATTTTATACCAAACACCAAACTGGCAGACATAGTCAAGGATATCAGCTCTAGTTTTAGTTTGTCCAACTGACAGCTTTGTGACAAAAACAAAGGCAAGTTATTTAATTTTTGCAGTTTTGATTGAGTATTTGAGGGCCTCGGATAGACTGACACATGGCAGGCACTCAGTAAATATGTGATGACTGATTTATAAGAGAAAAAACAAGAGAGGAGTAGTGACCAATAGCAATTAAGGGCTATATCCACAAGTAGCCATGAAACTTGAGTCTTCAAATGGGTCACAAAGAGCTAATCCCTTAAGTGTTGATAATTCTTTGGGTGTCAGCTCTGATTATACTGCCACTCTTACACAAAGGGCTCACTCTAATTTCCCTACCAATTCAATTGAAGAGGATGCACAAATACCAATCTTCCAGCAGTCACAGAAGCTGGAGTCAGCTCCACAAGATTTGGAGAGTTCTCTGTGATTTGTGTATCACTAAAGCGCTGTTCCATTTCTATATGGGATTCTTTAATGCCAAGGAGTGTTAGCAGGGTCAGTTGTCCACAGTGGATAAACCTCCTCAATTCTACTAAAAGGGGAAGCCTGTTTTCCAGTGTTAAGAGGTAACTTAATGCCTATTGTAAGAAATGAGATGATATCTATAAATTCTTTTTAGTTTGGAAAAAAATGAGAGAAAATGGAATTGGGGAGTTTTTTTTAAAAAGAGTAGAGCTGAAGAAAAGTTTGCGCATTTAAATAAGCCAACTATGCAAGTCAGATCTATCATAATGTTTGTTCAGTTGCTGAACTATACTAAGTATAGATCAGAGGTTTTCTCAATTGTTGGTTGTTGGTTTTTTTGGAGGGGGGTTGTTTTTTGTTTTGTTCTTTGGTCATGGACCTCTGGCAGACTGGTAAAACCTATGCATCTGTCCTCTGAATAATGGAGAAACGAGATAAAATAAACAGGTTTACCAGGTAAACTAATTATACTGAAATAAAGTTATAAACATTTTTTAAAAGTTCATGGACCTAAAATTGAGAATCTCTGGCCTAGATGATAGAATTTGAAATTATTACTTTTTTCTTTATAGCATGGCACTAGGGAAAAATTTTCTTTAAATGTATAGAACAGGATTTATGTTCTCTACATATTCAGAATTGTGACAAGAATTATACCACAAGCTATGGGAATTCAAACATTAAATGACAAAAACACCAATTGTAATTCATATTAATTTCCTATTACTGTGGATTTTATATAAAGTTAAAGGGTTCAACAATATGTCAAGATAAAACAGTATACCATGTAATGTATTTATGTTCAAACATAACGCCAGTTAATCATAAATCATAAACTCAGGAGAAAATCAGTTTACACATAACTATCAACTTGCCCAATAATACTGTCTAGAACCAATAAATATAGTCAGGCATAATGAAAAAAAATTTAAGCTTCTAAACAAAACACAATTCTATTAGCAAAAGATAATCCATAATTTCTTCATGAGCCTCTTTAGCCAGTAGTTCAACAATGAAATTACAGGCCGGCAACAAGTGAATTGCATGAAAATTCTGACATTCAACACATTTTCTAATTTAGTTCATTTCTTTCATGAGATGCATAATATATAAAAATTAAATTTGGATTTAATAATGGACAAATTACTGCTCTCAAAAAAAACCCCAAAGGTTCTCAGAACAAGCTATACCTAAGACATAGTGACCTGTAAGAATGTGACTTCCAGAAGAATAAAAGGAACCTATGCAACACTTTGTCTAAGAAGTCGTTCAGCCTTTCATCTACCTAGTCCAACCCCAGAGGAATCTAAGGAAAGGGCACTTTCACCAGGCACAAAGGTTATAGATATCTGCAAACAACTTGTGCCTGCCCAAACCACGGGGATCTAATTAAAGCGACCCCCAATTCTGGCCTCCCGGTGGTGGTGGTGGTGGTGGTGGTTGTTGTCGATGATGATGATGGTGGTGGTGATGATGGTGGCTAGCACTCACATAGAGCTTTAAGGCCTTCGAAGCTCCTTACAAACATTATCTCATGGGATCCTCATAAGAACCCTGGGAGGTAAGTGCTATGATTATCTCTACTTTACAGAGGAGGAGACTGAGGCAAACAGGTTAAGTGACTGAGGAGGAGACTGAGGCAAACAGGTTAAGTGACTGACTCAAGGTCACTAAGACGAAACAGATGATCTATGTTAGGAAAGCTTTCCTTGTTCTTTATTGAAGCAACTCTCACACCTGCAGTTTTCCCCATGTCTCTTACCACCAGCACCAAACAACTGCTTAGGCCATGTATAAAGGTTCTGCTGATCTAGTAAGGTCTCTTCTTGAGAGACAATAAAGGCTCAAAAGTTACAGTATGCTAGGATGTCGGTTTTTATTTATCCCTCCTCATTTTTAAATGTTTGCGTTTCCTAATTATTTTCTTCTACAAAGAGCACTCAGTACAGCACAAAAGGAATATTACAATATACTTTCTTTTTTTTTTTTTTTGGCGTGGGGCAATGGGGGTTAAGTGACTTGCCCTGGGTCACAAAGCTAGTAAGTGTCAAGTGTTTGAGGCCGGATTTGAACTCAGGTCCTCCTGAATCCAGGGCTGGTGCTTTATCCACTGTGCCACCTAGCTGCCCCACAATATACTTTCAAACTTTCTTTTTAAAAAATTGACATCTTTGCATCTTATAGATGTCTGAAGAGGCACTCAGTTTTCATATCTTGAAGTCTTACGTAAAATAATAAAAACATATGGCTAATGCCTTGTTTATAGAATGCCATAACAAAGCAGACATTTTGAGGTTATCTCTAGATTTCCATGCTTACAAATCAATTCTCAAATGTAAAATTTAAACGGCATTGCTGAAATAGATATGTGTATGTGTGTATACTTATATAAGAACTTAATGAATTTTTAAAATACTGAATGCATGTCTGTTCTGATGAACACATATTGCTTCATAAAGGTTACTTTTGTTTATAGTAATGTATATACATATACACACACCTTTGGATAAAGATACATTTCACCCATTACTATAAATTCAGTAATTCAGCCTTGCAAATAATTAAACAGCCATATTTTAAAAGTTAACACAGAACCAATATTAAAATACTTGATTTAATTAGTTTTATTGACTATTAGCCTTATACATAGCCTGAAAGAAATGCTTACTAGAACAGCAATATTGTACAGTGATCAACTACGAATGACTTAGCTATTCCCAGTAATATAAAGATCCAAGACAATTCTGAAGGACCTATGAAGAAAAAAGCTACCCACCTCCAGAGAAAGAACTGATGGAATCTGAATGCAGATTAGAGCATACTGTTGTTTTTACTTTCTCTATTTTCCTTTGGGTTTTTTGTCTGTTTTTCCTTCACAACATGACTAATATGGAAATATATTTTGCATGAATGCACATGTATAACCTTTATCAAATTGCTTGCCTTCTCAATGATTGGGGGGAGGGGAAAGGGAGAGAAAGAATTTGGAACTAAAAATTGTAAAAAATGAAGGTTAAAGATTTTTACATGTAAGTGGGGGAAAATAAAATATTAAAATTCAAAAAAGAATTTAATACTTACTAGATAACCTTTCTGTTATTAAATTTTCACTCACTTGTTATTTCCCATTATATCAAGCCCAAACTCTTAAGACCCAATATCCAAAGTCCTGGATAATGAGGTCTGGCTTTGCCACGGAATCACAACTCCTCCTTTTGCTCTGGGAGATGAATCCAGTCTACTTATTCTTCCCCTGCATTTATGTACTCCACACTTATTCCCACTACCCTTGTCTTTGTGAAAGCTGCTGTTCTCTCTTCATAGATCAAAATCCTGCCTTCAAGGTCCATGCAGTCCTCTCTTCTGAACAGTCAATGCAGGTCATTCTCAGGCCAGAAATTCTCTTATCTTGGAGATCTGTTGCCCAGCAAAATCTCATCTAGGACCCGGAGCCTCAACAGTTTCCCTTTGGAGAGTTTGCCTTTCCTGGATATATTAGATTCAGTTACATGGAGCCCTGGACTTTGAGTCTGAAGGCCTGGAGTGTCTGCTTGCTACCTGCTGTGCTCCTGGTCACACCCCCTAAACTCTGTGGGCTTTAGTTTCACCTGAGGGGATTCATTTAGATATTTTCTAAGATACCTTCTAGTTCTCATTACTACAAGTAGTCTCTCCTTATTTTAAATAAAGCTTTTCTGTGCTAATTCAATCCACAGAAATGCCTCCCTTTACTGAACTAAAACTAGCCTTATTATATGGGCTTCTTGACATAGAAGTTTACTATGAACTACCCTAATCCACTCTCCAAGTGACAGTGTAGTACGGTGGAAAGACCGCTGTAGTCGGGAAAGACTCAGTTTCAAAATCTACCTCTGCCACTTACTAGCTATATAACTGTAAGCAGGTTATTTAATCTCTGAACTTCATTCTCATTTGTAAAATTGGCATATCAGTTGTAACAGTCTCATAAGGTTGTTGTTGAGGTTCAAATGAGATAAACTTGTTCATAAAATATCTTCTATTCTTCTTTATTTCTGTCTATACCCTAACAGCTGCTTCTCGTCCTGCTCCTTCAGGGTAATGAGGGTTAAGTGACTTGCCCAGGGTCACAAAGCTAATACGTGTCTGAGGCTGAATTTGAACTCAGGTCCTCCTGAATCCAGGGCAGGTGCTTTATCCACTGCACCACCTGGCTGTCCCTATACCCTAGCTTCTTAACCTGTGGGTTGCATCCCCATATGGGGTCATATAACTGAATTTTATATACCTATATACTGGGATCACGTAAAAATTTCTAGGGTAAAAAGGGATCACAAGTGGAAAAAGTTTAAGAAGCCCTGGTCCACACAAAGTCTCTCTCCCCAAGGGGGCCTCTTTTGTGGACATTCAAATATTTGTTAACTTGGCTTGAAGAAGAGTTGATTTCTAGTCCAGCTACACGGTCATATAACAAGAAATAGCAGGCAGACTCCTCCTTCAACCTCTTGGCTCCTCAGTAGAAGAGAGTTCATCTTGCTACCTGTTTTGTTGGCAGCAAAAGAATTTCTCTTTATTGACCCATGCTGGTACCCTACTGGCCCCATGCTTCATGAATTATGAATTCTGGGCTCATCAGATATTTTGAGGAAAAAGTCAGAGACCACTGCCTTGATTCCTCTATAGAGAAAGTAGAGGCAAAGTAGATGGAAGTTTTATTATTCAGTGGGATTGATTATATCCCCAGGGTAGATGTAGCAATGCAAATTTCCACTAGTTGAAAAAAGGTTAAAAAACAATATATTTACTACCTCCTTGGCTGCCATATGTTATGAAAGTTCTCAACAGTAAGATATTTCTAGTGCTAACCAACCAGCATCTCCTGGATAAAGATAAAGAAAATTTCCACAAAACACTAACATACTCAAATTTTCTTTTTTTTTTCCAATTCAGTAAACATTTATTAAGCACCTACTATTTGCCATGCTCAAATGTATATAAGAACATAGAAATGAAAAGAGCCTGGAGTAAAGTTTACATAAGACCATAAATCTAATAATTTAGGTATAGGTGATAAGGAATTATTTGATCCAAAAAAGAATTTATTTTTTATACTTTATTATTTTAAAATTCATTTTTATCTTTGGTTTTAACTACATTCTAGCCATTCTGCCAGAGTAGAGAAATTAGCCTAGCAAATGAATGATAGTGACTTCAAAAAATCTTTTAAGTCCCAAATAAGTTTTGTTTTTGTTTTTTTTCCTGAACAAGTTTCATAATGAAAAGTCATGAGGATATAATTTTAGTTTATTTTGGGAATGTCTATCCGATTTAAATTGTCTTCTGTTAACAAAATACCAGACTATGACACAAAAGGTAACTTTGAAACATAGTCAATATACTTAACTTCAAAATTAGTTTTTTCAAGATTTAAAAAAAACAATAAATGCAAACATCAAGATAAATATATAAACATACATTTAAAGAAAGCCCTGCTTTTAAAAAATCATTAAACCCACCCCATAAAAATCTCTGCTACACTGTCAATTTCTAATAATTCTCTTTAATTGTTAAATCTGATTATATTTCTTAGGCCTACCATACTGCACTTTTCATCCATTTCCCCATACTCCTAAACATGGGTGATTGTCAAAAATCAGTCCTGGGTCCCCTTTTCTTCTGTCCCTATAGTCTTTCCCTTGATAGTCTGTTATCAGATCCACTGCCACATCTATGTACATGATCATTTTCATGAACTCCAGGTCTCTGCTATCGGCTGCCCACTGAATTTCTCTAACTGAATGATCTGTTAGCATCTCTAATTCAAGGAGTCCAGAATGGAACTTATCAAATTACTTTGTTAAAACTTCCTGATTTACTCCCTTATTTTTGCTGAGGACTCCACCCCCTTCCCAGTCACTGTGGTTTGTAAATGCAGTGATCTTGGGCTCTTCCTTGTTCAGACTTCCAATCCTGAAAATCAATCGGTATCCATAGTCCCACGTCTCCTACTTCAATATCATCTGTCATATTCATTCCCTTCACTCCACTCACACTGCCAAGACGTTTATTATTTTTTGCCTGAATTATTGTCCTAACTTCGTAATTGAACTTCCAGTCTGTTTGGGTTTTTTCCTCTCCAGTCTATCTTCTACACAGCTGCCAAAAACATCTTCCTAAGGCACAGGTTTGACCATGTCATTCCCCTGCTTGATAATCTTCAGAAGCCCCCCCTTCAAACTCTTAGAATAACTTTTAAAACCCTTCCAAATGAGGCTCCAATATACACTTTTATAATTCACATAAACCATCCCAGAGAGCCAACTGTATTGGCTCTTCCCCTGTGTATCTGTCCCCCACACCTAGAATGCACTTCCTCTTCCTCTTGGTTTTCCATAATTCTGATCTTCCTTCAAAGTTCATTGCAGGGGCCACATCCTCCATGAAGTGTTCCCTGATTCCCACAGGCATTAGTCCTCTCTCCCTCTTCAAATTGCTCCTATATCAGATTGCATCACTCCAATGAAGCCTCCTTTACGGTTAAGAACATTTAACTTTTATCATCCTGACCCCAGCAACTAGCAGACTGCCTTGAATGCAGTTAAATTCTAATTCTGACTGATAAAAGGGAAACAGCCAAATACTTAAATGGCTGAAAATTTCCAAAAATACTTATTATTACTTTTCAACCACCACTAACCCTCAAATTAAAATCATCAAGAATTCTAGTTTTATAAGTAGTAGTAGGTACTGCCATTCTTGAGCGGGTTTTTTGCTTTTAAGGTCTTCCATGAATGAACTATCGCTAAAGGACAGCATATTAAGGCTGAAAAATTGTCAAAGAATGAAGATTGTCCCAAAAAGACACAAGGAAAATCACAAGTAGAAGATTTGTGGAGATACAGTTTTTTGTTTTTTTTTAAAAAGCAAACATGTAACAATCAAAGCACCTAGATGTCCTTTGGCAGGTGCTAGACTTTCTGAACTTTAATATCAGTACTTATAAAATGGGTGTGGTACTTTGGGCCTTGCCCACCTCATCAGAATGTCTGTGAATGCACTGGAAGCAAGATGGAAATGTAAGTGAGGTGTGACCAATTAGAGACAGACTGATTTGTGACATAGGAAAGCTTATGGCCATGCATTTCCTTTAGAGTTTATCTGAAGCTTACAGCTTGAGAATCCTTTCTAGGAGCACAAAACTCTTTAAGGAACTAGCACACTCCAGTCTCTTGGGCTAAATACATCAAGGAATGCTGAAATTACCTCAGTGTTAAGTTGAATAAGAAAAAAAAAAGGTTGTTATTAAACAGATCATCACTGTAGTAAATTAGAATGATTGTAAATGACAAGACTGCACAACAGGTGCTAATGCCTAAAGCACATTTTAACAGTCAAAAAGTGACTGAGAGCCAGAGTTGTTCCCACCATCCGAGCATCTGGTAGATCTGAAATTCTAGGCTATGGTGGTTCCTTTCTCTCAAGAAAACCAACATTTCTGAATACAAAACACTATAATGCTTTTAAGGTAGTGAGAACACCATCTACTCATGTATCATAAAAGGCAGTAGGAATAAAGATTCTAGGAAGAATGGCACCTCTACCTTATATACATTATTATACTCTGTAGTTAGAAACAGCTAGGTGGCACCCTAGTGCACAGAGCACTGGGTCTGGAATCAAGAAAACCCGAATTCAAATCAGTTCTCAGACACTGTGTGACCTTGGGCAAGTCACTTAACCTGTTTGCCTTAGTTTCTTCAAATGTAAAGTGGGAATCATAATAACACCTACCTCCCAGGGTGGTTGTGACAAATCAAATAAAAACTGAAAAGCACTTAGCTTTTATTATTAGGTATTATTTTATTACCTATTTCCCAGTTGTTGTGAGAATAAAATGAGAGTATATTTGTAAAGCACTTAACATAGTGCCTGCCATGTAGGAGGTGCTTAATAAATGCTCCCCTCCCTTTTCTTCCCTTCTCCATAGTTTGTAACCTATAGTTTATAATATGCTATAGTTCATGAAAGGCAGCTTGAAGTAGTGGAGAGCTATTCCCAGAGCTAGTAAGACCTGGGTTCAAGTTCTGCCTCTGACACCCTGGCAAGTTAAATCAAATTTTCAGTGCTCTCAGTAAGTATCTCACTAAAACTGTAGAAGATGATGCTGCCCTCATATTTCTAGAGGGAGTCCTTCTCTATACCTTCCACCTTCCCTTCCCCCCCCCAAAAAAAAGACCACACAGATCTGGCACCCAGGTCTATCCCTACAGTTTGTAAAGCACTTTACATGTATACATTTGATTAGCACAGATCAGCTTATCGGATGCTGAGGCCAACACCAAGGAGTAGAGTCAATCAGGACCTGAACATCCCTATTTCCCTCCCATAGCATCCTTTGCTGGAGGAAGGTGATAAACAGACTGGACCCCACTACCCCTGGTTTCTCAAAACAATCCAACAATTCTTTTATTCATCCCATCCATTGTTCAACAAACTCTCCACAGAGGCTGTTCCAAATCTTCTCTTATTCCCTATCTCCACCTCACCCCAATCTCTGAGCCAATGACCTGGCTTCCTTTCCTATAGAAGACTGTGGACACTCACTCATCTCTTCTCCATATGTCTAACACTCTCTTGGTATCCTCCTTCTGGGTTCAGCAAACCCTTCTTATTTGTGGCCCTGATCCCACAGCATCCATTGATTATCCCCATTGTGACAAAGATTATGTGAATAGCAAATGAAATAACACAGGCAAAGCACTCTATACTTCCTAAAACACTTTACAAATAGCTATTATTATCATCAATCTCTTTTTCGCTATTGGCTCCTTCCTCTCAACCTACAAACATGCTCAGTTTTGCCCTACTTCCAGAGAAGAAAACCTTTCCCTTGATTCTGCAATCCCCTTGGGCTTCTTTTTTTCCCCGCCTACACCTCTTTCCTTCCTTTGCTGCCAAACTTCTAAAGAGGAGTCTATACTCACTGCCTCTCACTCACTTCTTCAACACCAACTCAATCCTCAGTCCCCTGAAATGTTTTTTTGTATTCACCATCCCACTAAAAGTATTCTCTCCAAGGTCACCAATGACCTAATGGACAAATTAAAAGTCTTTTCTCATTTTTTGTTCCTCCTTAACTTTCAACTGATCAAACAAATATTTATTAAGCATCAACTATGTGCCAGGCACTGTGCACAATCCCTCCTCACAAGATACTTACATTCTAAGGGGAGAACCAAAAAAGACATTCATAAGTATATCCACAAAAAGTAAAAAGAGAAAAAACATAAATCAATAGACAGTGGTAAAACACAAGGTGATAGAATGACAGCTATCAGATAAAGTAAAAAGGAAAGAATTCCTCTAGAACAAAGATTCTTAAACTGTGGGTTGGGACCCCATATAGGGTCACATAACTGGTGGGGGTCATGAAAAATTTGACAACAGTAAAAGGGTATGTATACCTGTTTTATTTACTTATATACCCAGGGTTGAGTAAAAATTTCTCCAGCAAAAGGGTAACAAGTGGAAAAAAATTGAAGAAGCCCTGATCTAGAAGACAGACTCTATGAGGTAGAGAAGAGGAGGGAAGATGGAATGTCACACACGAGAACCCAAAAGGCTACTCTGGCTAGTTTCCAGAGAGAAAAATGGGGAGTAATGGTCACTGAGGCTGGAAAAGAGTCTGGAGCAAGGCTATGAATTAAAGCTAGAGAGAGGATTTTATATTTGACTCTAGAGGTAACAAGAAGCCACCGGAGGTTATTGATTGGAGGAGTGACCTGTACCACAATAGCCTCCACTCTCTCCTCCCCTACCCAGCCCACATGTTAATGCCAAAGTAATCTTCCCAATATACAAAGTAGGCTCAGGTCAGTTTCTGTTCAAAAAGCTTCAATGGCTCCCCAGTGCCCACAGCAAAAATCTGTTTCCAGGCATACAAGCCCCTCTATGCTATAGCTCCAATCTACCTTTCCAGCCTTCTTTCAGCCCAATTCCCTTCATGCAGTCAAACTGAACCATGATCCTGTTATCCAGTTTTGTTGGGTCCCTGCCAAGCCCTTGTGCATACCATCTCTCTAGACTGAAAAGAATTCCTTCTATATTTTCACCTGTTGAACTGCATACCATTTTTCAAAGCCCAGCTTAGGTGTTACCGCTTCTTCCATAAAGTCTTCTCTGACTTCCTTCTTTTCCTGGCTCCCCAATAGAGGTGATCCTTCCTTCCCCTAATTTCTCATGCCTCATTATGACTGATATACTGATCTCCTTCCAACCTACATAATAACTGTTGTTGTTCAGTCATGTCCAACTCTTTGTGATCCCATTTGGGGTTTTCTTGGCAAAAATACTGTATTGCTTTGCCATTTCCTTTTCCAGTTCATTTTACAGATGAGGACACCGAAGAAAAAGGGTAAAATGACTTGCCCAGAGTCACACAGATAGTAAGGGTTTGGAACTAAATATGAACTCAGGTCTTCCTAACTCCAGGCCCCTTGCTCTATCCAATTCAACATCTGGCTTTCCATGTATAATAATTACTTCCATATATATTTTGTCCTAGGACTGGATTGTAAGCTTCTTGAGGGTAGAATGAATGAAAACAGAAACATCTGTGGTTATTCATCTTTTTATCTGTAGAGGCCAACACAGAACCTTGAACAAGAGATGCTTAATAAATGCTTGTTGAATTAAATTGAATAAAATAGTTGTATCCATTCTCTAGAAAATCATTAAGGTACTTCAATATTCACAACATAAAATACTTATTAAAGAGTAAGGTAGCCTAGCAAGCCTTAATATGAACAATTTTGGGGAAACTAAATTTAAAAGTTTAAAACTATAATAAGATGGGGGTGGGGAGTAATGGAGAGGACTTAAGCTTATGCTTGACAGTAGCCATTATTTCATTTTGCATATGGGTATCCCTAGCACCTAACATGGTGCCTGGCACACAATAGGCAATTAATAAATTCCTGTTGATTGAGTGAATGACAACATGAAGAAGGCAACTAAGCATAAAACCTGGCCTTGGAGTAAAAAAAGATCTATATTCAAATAACTCCCACACTTACTGTGTGACCATAGGCAAGTCACGACCTCTCTGAGGTTGAGTGCCATCATTGTAAAACCAATATGTAATAAAATGGAGAACAATAATGGAGTGTTTTAAGGTTTGTAAAGCAGGTCACAAATATTATCCCATTTGATCCTCCTAAGAACCCTGGGAGGCAGGTGCTCTTATTAGTTCCATTGTATGTTTAGATGAGGAAATGGAAGATATAAAAATTGTGATTTGCCAAGGGTCACATTGCTAGTGTCTTGAGATCAAATTTGAACTCAGGTCTTCCTGATTCAAGGTTAGACACTCTATCCATCTGTTTCTATATCCATGAGGTCACTTCTTTACACTTGCCAAACCAGGACTTCACTTTAAATAGTTTGTTGGGGTTTTTTCTTGAAAAGTTTGTTTTATTTTCTTTCTTCTCTTATTTTTGTCTTTTAGTAGAGGTATAATTACCAATTTTTCAATGCTAACAAAAATGCTCCTTCATTCTAATATTGGCAATCAAAAGCTTTGTCACTTTCGATAGGATAATGTGTCACCTGGTGTTGAGGAAAGAGCACTGGATGTTCAAACAACTCTTTTTGTCTATCCCATCATGTCTATTAGTTACTATTCTTGTGACCTCTGGCAAAGACCACAACCTTATCACAGGATCAAAGACTTAGAACTGTAGGAGACCTTGGCAGCCACCCCTTGACTTGTTTTACTGATGAAGAAAGTGAGGCCCAAATAGGTTAAGTGACTGCTCTGAGGTCACACAGGGAGTTGGTGGCAGAGTCAAGATTTAAACTCAGGTCGTCTGACTCAAAATCTAGCACTCTTTCTGTTTTACCACTTACTATGCTTGTTTCTTCATCCTTAAAAAAAAGGGGGTGGGGACCTACCTATACAACCTGCTTCACTGGAGTGCTGTACAGAAAATGTGGACTATTATTATTATGAACAATACAGTTCAAAGTACAATTAGAAAGCTGAGCTGGAAAATTATTTTGCAGTGATGATTTTAAGCAATCATTCAAGATGTGCTCTCACCCATGTAAAAGAAAAATGCATTTCAAATTCTAATCATTAACTAAAATTGTAGAAGCCAAAACATTAACTTAATAATCTGAAATATCTTCTGAAGGTTCTCTTTAATGTGATCATAAAACTGAACTCAAAACAAGTTACTTTTCTTTAATAGATCTGTCTACATCTCTATCAATCAGTTATTCCAGCTCATTAGTCAGGACACTTACCTAATTTTTAGTAGCTGAAGAAACTGAAATTTGATAAATAAAGTTAATACAGATGTCATGCTAAAATGTATCAAAAGAAAACATTATGGCAGAATACTTTTCTTGTTTCAACACAAGTTCTGAAATACTTAAAGATACCTAATAGAATATACTTTGAAATCATTAACACCAAAAATCTATTTTTAAAACTGATTTGCCCTCTATAAAAAACTACTTAGAATCATATCTTATATCATAGTCACATCCCAGAAAATGCATAAAAATCAAAAGTCTAAACAAATGTCAATGAATAATTTAATTTCAAAAATACAAAATTAATCTAATTGTTAAAATGTATAATATCATGCTGAGAAGTTAAAGTCAGCTGCTGTCAGAATTTCACAAGTCAGGCTAATGAAATGAAAATTTCATTAGATAATTTGATTCCCTACAATGATCACTAACAGTAAACCATAGCTTTTCTAGCAAAGGATCCAAACCAGTCAACTTATGATTTTTGGAACAAAATGATTATCAAAATAGAATGAGGGGCAGCTAGGTGGCACAGTGGATAAAGCACTGAACCCTGGATTCAGGAGGACCTGAGTTCAAATTCGACCTCAAACCCTTGACACTTACCAGCTGTGTGACCCTGGGCAAGTCACTTAACCCTCACTGTCCGCCAAAAAAAAAAAAATAGAATGAGCTTGACTTGGACATCTAATGTAACTTTTATGTTATCAAATTAAGTAATGAGGAAAGAAGTAACTTTAAAAGAAAAAAAACCTATTTCTTTGCAATCCTTTCCCATGTCCCCAGAGTTTATCCGGAGCTTATCATCTCCTGTGTCTAATATAGTCACAGTCTTCTTCCAGTCAAATCCCTAAGATACCTAGAATGCTGAAACTGATACAATATTTTAGAAAGACATTTTAAAACATTTGATTATAACTACAAAATATAGTTTAAATATTTCTCTATTTTCATTATAGGCTTTAACACCTGACCAGTAAATATCTGACAAATGAGTCTAGTATAATTCACATAACGGCAGTTCCTTATTGCAACAAACCTGACTTAAAGAAGAGGAAGTTATAGTAGAATAAGTTAACTAACAAAAGGCCAATTCGAAGGGGTAGGAGAGAAGAGGGAAGAGAGTATGCGAGGTGATTAACAGAAGTCAAAAGCCCCCGGAAAAGCAACACAAGCGAATATAGTACACGATTTCCCACCCTAATACCTCGAGTCAGTGGACTTTTTTTTCTGTTAGCTACATGAAGGAAATGACCCCAGTCTGAACTCAAAGCTGACCAAGTAAATGCCTTTGAATTATTGATCTGCCGTGGGAACCAGGTCCCTTCAGGTCTTCCCTCTTCCAATGGATTGCCAGTCGAGGCTTCAGAAACCTCCAAATCTAGTTGGAGTTTGAGCCCTTTCAGAACTATCGAAGAGGAGTGGTAGTCTGCTTTCCAGGATACCCCACTCAGCCCCTCTGCCCATTTCACCTAAGCTGTTGACATCTCTAAGAGCTGCTTTTAATCATCTTACTCTGATGGAAGGAGGAGGAACCACAGCGGATTAATTTCTGTAAAAATAGCCATCCCCTGTGAGCTGCAAAATGTATGCAAGACACAGACTTTTCTTCAGGTCTTTAAGTGTTGGTTTTGAGGGCAAGTCGACTTCCCACATCCCTTTTTTCAAGAGTAAAGGCACCATGAAATAGCTGGTATTTAAGATTCAAAACAGTTCCCTGGGGTGCCCCATCCTTTACTCCACTAAGAGTTTTAAAGGTTCACTTACACCAGGCAACATCCGAAAGAAGAAAGGGGGTGTGTGCCTAACTACAGCGCCCCCAGCACACATAAAGTCGCTTTTCCACATCCCTTTTTTTCCAGGGTAAGAGCTCACGGAAAGATTTGGTATTCAAGATAAACAGACAACCCGCTGAGCCCCCCTCTCCTCCCCCGCCCTTATCCCCAGGTTGAATTAAAGTGATCAGAAACAGCAGGTAGCCACATAAAAGGTCTTTAAGTATTAGGGGAAAGTGGTCGCCTTTTTCAGGAATAAAGACCCTAAGAACGACCCTCCGGGGTTTCGTTTCGGTTTTGTTTCCTAATTCCAGTCGTCTTAAACAGACCCCATACGCTGCGTAGCGTCCCAAAAGGAAAGGCAGGGTTGGCACTGAGATCCGTAGCCCCCAGGGCACACGGTCAGCCAACAGGTGATCATTAAGCACCCACTTGGTGCTGGGCGCCGGAGATACAAAGCAAGGCAAAACCAAAAACACCAATCCCTGCCGTCCAGCAGCTCGGATATAATGGCGGGAGCGAGCCACATGCCAACCACTATGTACAAACAAGACCCCAAGAGGAGAAACCGCAGAGAACCGGGGAGAAAGGCGCTGCTTTGCGGGGGGACCCGAGGGAAGCCAGGGCGTGCTTAGTCAACACCGAGTATCCCCGAATGCTTTAAGCTTCCACGTCTTAAAACTTTACTAAGGGATCTGGGAGCTTTGATAGTCTAGGACTGCACCGGGACTTTGGGGACACCAGAAATTAAGGCTTGACGACTGCACTCAGATTTCTGGGACACTTCTGTACCGATCGATATTCCAAGCGGGTTGAGACTGCACTTAGACTTCTGGTACACCCTGTGCTTATCAATACACGAAATTAAGACCGCTCTCTTTAGGGACTGCTTGCATTGATCAATACCAGACGTAAAAGGCTTACCACTGCACTAAGATTTCTGGGACACCTTGTATTGATCAATACACGAAGTTAAGACTGCACTGAGATTTTGGGGACACCGTGTATCGATCCATAACCGAAGTTTTAGACTGCACTAAGATTTGGGGAACAACCTGTATCGATCCCACACTCGAAATTCAGGGCTTAAGACCGCACTGAGACTTTGGGGACTCCCTGTATCGATCAATACCCGAAGTTCGGAGCTGAAAGCTGCATTGAGACTTTGGGGACATCCTGTGCTCCCCCCACACACGAATTATCAGCGCTGCCCTAGACTTAGGGGACTCGCCGCATTGATCTCATGCATAGATTTCCTGCACCCGGACTTCGCCTACACCACCCCCGGCCCCTGGGTCTGGAGAATGGGGGAGAATGGGGAGAAAGTTTCCAAGTGCCCCCCCCCCCGGCCGGCCTCCAGGCCCGAGCGGGGAAAGTGGGGGGGGGGACGGGGGCGGGGTAAAGAAGGGGGGTTCCCTCCTCTCCTCCCCTCTATCCCCTCCCCCTCCGCCAAGGCCGAGAACAATGCGGAGGCCCGGCCCGGCCCCCCACAAAGGCGCCCGCCCGCCGAGGCGCGACTCACCACCCAGGTCAAGCCGCCGCCGGCTCCTCCCCCGCCGGCTCCGCCGCCGCCGGTTCCCCCGGCTCCGGCCGCCGCCGCGCCGCCGCCACCGGACTTGACCATGATGGGCGCCGCTCGCAGGCCCGGGGCCGCCGCCGCCGCTGCTGCTCCCGCCGCCGCCGCCGCTGCCGCCGCTGCTCCGCGCGAGGCCCGAGCCCGGGCCGCCCAGGCCGGGGCCGCCGCTGCTGCTGCCGCCGCCGCCGGGGCCCGAGTCTCCGCCGCTCGTTCGGCCGGCCGCCCGCCCGCTGCCTACCCGCGCCGCTGCCCGGGCCCCATGGCACACTCGCTCACACCCGCTCACACCCGTGCACACTCGCCTCCCCTCCCCCTCCCCCGCACGCGCGCGCGCTCTCGGAGGCGCGCCGGGCCTCCCTTCAGCTCGCGCGGCCCAGGAGGCCGAGGAGGCCGAGGCTGTGGAGGCGGCTCCGGCCCGGCCTAGCGCGGCTGCGGCTGCCGAGGAGGCCGAGGCTGCGGAGCCCGGGGCGGGAGCCGAAAGGCAGCGGCGAGCGCCGGCAGGGGCGACCCCCTCACCGCCCCTCGCACGCGCAGACAATAAGCAGAGCCGCCGCCGCCGCCGCGTCCGGCATTACACGGCGCTGCCACGCTCGCGTTCACTCACACACACACACTCACGCACACTTACACACACTCACTCACACACTCTCCCACAGAGAGGGAGGACAGCTCGCGAGCCCGCACCGCCCTCCTGTCCATCAACGCTCCGCCGCCCAATCGCTGGCTCGCCGTCGAGGTTCCGCGGCCAATCGGACGAGCCTGAGCCGCCCCCCGGGGGGCGGAACCCGGCTGGCGACGTCATTGCGGCTAGCAACCGAGAGGAAGGGTTGGGGAGGGAGGCTTTTTTTTGTTTTTGAGTTGGAAGGAAGGAGAGAAGGGCTGTCATGGGTCGTGGGAGGGCAAGGGACCCTGGGGGGCCAAGCAGAGTGGGGTAGGAGCAGAGGGGCTTGCTCTTCCTCAGCCGAGCTGGGTGGTTATTTCCAAAAACCGCCCGTGCAACTGAGCAGTGTGTGTGTGTGTGTGTGTGTGTGTGTGTGTGTGTGTGTGTGAGAGAGAGAGAGAGAGAGAGAGAGAGAGAGAGAACGAACGAATATGGATGTGAGCGTGATTGGATGTGTATGGGAGTGTGTATGCATTTTAAAAAACCAAACAAACAACCCAAAAAAAACAACCTGGAGTGAGCCAGAGGGCTTGGGTGTCCCAAAGGAAAACTATTTTTAAAAGGCAGCTGGCAGCGTGGGGGTGGATGATAGTGCCCCTCTTCTAGCATCCTTGCACGTCAGAAAGACGCGAGAGAGCATTCATTAAGCGCTTGTTGTGTACCAGGAATTGTGGAAATTGAAGGAATGAAAAGCAAAAGGAACCCAGTCATGTGGATAAACATCAGGAGCTCTGGCCACACGGATGGACAGTGTCCACAAGGAGAAGCCCCTAACCCATATTACACACACACACACACACACACACACACACACACACACACCCGCGACCCAAATCTCCTGGCTCTCAGTTCACCTCCGAACGTCACTGGCCGAAGAAAAATCACTTTCCTTTCTACTGACCCTGCCAGGGAACGTTCAGAGAAAGACGCTTCCAGTAGAACTTTAAAAATACACCCGAAAGTAGGAGTCCATTCCCAGTAGAGCTTTCTAAGAAATGGAAATCACCCACGCGGAACCGCAACATTCCATGGCTCTGAGAAGGCAGAGAATTCGACCCCCACTCTGCTTTTCTGATTGAGCTCTAGGAAGGGATGAGAGGGTGGGATGGGGAGAGTGGTACAGACTAATCAAGACCGGCCCCCACCCCCTTCACCCCCATCCCTTCACCCCCACCCCTTCACCCTCATCTCTCACTTCCATCACTGGAGTGAATGGAAGAATGAGTGGTGGAGACCGAAGCCCTCGGAGATGTGAGCAGTTAGTTAGAAAGGTTATGAAAACTGGACTTGATTACATCATACATAAGATGCTTTTCTGAACATGGGTCTCATCCTCGCATTCTCTTATTTTTAGAGCACTATTTTTCATGATTTCTGAGTCTTAAGATGGAGAAGGGAATGGACTTACTCCCCCCCCCCCCTTTAAAATGTGACTTTCATCAGTTCTCCGGAGGTCAGAAGTCATTAGGACGAAGGGGGGGTGGGGTGGGCGTAGCGATAACTAAAGAGTCATTTGCTGTTGTTTAATCTTATATTGATAATTTAGTCCCCTAAGCATGCAAATATATTTATACTTTAAGTATACGAAGTAGTTTCAGCACGAGTTTGGGGAATTTTGTTTTTTCTTTTGTTTTGGTTTTTTAAGTAATGTAGCCAGAAATCAAGAGAGAAACTAAGTATTGCTGTTCTCTCTTGGACTCCTTCCCTGCCCCATTTTAGCTTTACACTTTGTATTCCTAGAAAAAACGATATTTTTCAAACGGCAAATAGAATTAACAAAGTGCACCTTTTCGTTGGTTTTACATGTCTACTATTTGATAAGAAGATACTCTATAGCATGCTCCTTTAGGCTTCTAAGGAAGAAGAAAGTGAATCTGGTTATTTTAGTTGTTTCTTTCTTACAATAGCAATTCCTGGTGGCCACACAAAGCACTTAACTCCATATTATCTCATTTGGCCTTCACAATGCATTGAGAAAGGTAGGAGCAGGGGAAAGAGCACAGGACCTGGACTCAGGAAGCCCTGAATTCAAATTGGGCCTCAGAACCTTAACCCTAGACAAGTCACTTAACAGCTGTTTGTCTCAGTTTCCTCAATTGTAAAATAGGAATATAATATGACCCAGGGTTGTGAGGATCAAGTGAGGTAATATTTGTAAAGCACTTTGCAAATCTTAAAGCTCTATATAAACGTTAGCTCTTATTAAGACAGGAATTATAAACCCAATTTTACTAATGAAGAAAATGGACCTGAGAGATCAAGTAATTTCATTTGCTATGTCACACTTAGAATGCAGGAGAGATGTGTGATTTGAATCCAGGTCCAACACTGCCCACATAGCCTCATAAAACATGGCTAACAATCCAACTAATTATCTAGCAAATTCACCCATTAAAAATAGAGTATATATAATATACATTGATGAATTCATGGTCTCTTATATGTGGGTACTCACTCCACTGGTGTGATGTCAACTCACCCATGCCTTCTCAGCCCATGTATTCTTTTCTTTACATCCATGTCTATATCCTCCCATAAGGCAGGCAAAGAGAATATATTCGTATACTCATACTATGGAATGTAGTTTCAAAACAGGAAAACCTTGTATTAAAAAGCTCTTTCCTCCTGTAAATTACCATACTAGGAGATGTTGACTTGTCATAGTGAATTCAAGTTGGACACCCAAAGCATTTGTATCCTCTGAGATCTTAATGCATAACCTTCATTCACAAAGTAACTTCAGCAATGACTATTACATCATTAGGTTTCTTTAGCAGAATGTTTCATTGCTTTTTGTTATATTTTCACAGTATTTTAATGAATTTTAAGGTTTTATTCTCAAACTAAAAATAGCAGGCCAAAGAAATACCTTTTCACCACAGACACCCTATTCTTATTTAGGTTACAAAATTTTCTGAGTGACTTTCATCATGCTGCTGATATAGGAGAAGATAGTCAATCCAGACAATTTGGGGGGGTGGTGGAAATTCTGGCACATGCTAAATTATCAGCCAAAAATTTGAGATTTAATTTAAGAAAATTTTAAAGACAACTCTCTTAAGGAATGTGGGTTTTCTGAGAAAAGTCCTTCCTAAATTATAAAGCGCCCCTAGAGTAATTTAGTCTGTGAATCCATGAATATAGTCTACCCCCTACCTCATGCATCCTGTATACAAAATACTTAACAAATGGGCATCCAGCCTTCACTTGAAGACCTCAGGGAAAAGAAAACTCACTAGCCTGCCACCTCCCCTTCCGACTCCCTAGATTCTCCTTCCATCTTAATTTAGAGATAGTTCTCACTATTCTAAAGATTTTAATTATATTTAGATAAAATCTACCACCAATAGGCTGCACTCTTTGAAGGAAAGTGAAACAAGTGTAATCCTGCATACAGGAGGCCACCCTTCAGATACTTGAATACTCTTGGTGTCATCCTTAAATTGACTCTCTTCTAAGCTAAATATCTCTAGGTCCTTCACCTCAGTTGTCACACACCAAGGCTTCAAATGCTCTCCACATCCTGGTCACCTTGCTTTGGATTTCCCTCAAACCTGTCAATATCCCTTTGAAAACGTGTCCCAAATGGCCCAATGCAGTCCAGAGACAGTATAGCCAAACACATACACTGTGATCTCTTAGGACAAAAAGACAACACTGAATGAGGTGGGGGAGGGGAGAGGGAGGAGGGAGGCAGAGGCAGTAGGGGAGTCATCTTAATGCTCTGTGGTAGCTTTTTAATTTTTTTATTCTTTGTTGTTTTTTAAACTTTTCTAATAATGCATTGTTTTACAATGACTGTTTCAGAAGTATTTTGTTACACCAAGTATTTCATAGCTATGTTATCCCTTCATAAATCCTCCAAAGTCAAAGAAAATCAGGACATCCACATGGCTTATTGGAAATTATACTTTCTTATCAAACAACCATTGTTAACATCCTAATGGCAACCAGGTGGATAGAGTGCTGGGCTTTTAGTCAGAAAGACCTGAGTTCAAATCCTGCCTCAGCCATTTACTTAGATGTGCATTCTGGCCAAGTCACTTAACCTCTGTCTGCCTCAGTTTAGTCATTTGCAAAATGGAGATAATAAAAGTGGAGTGGAGCCATGCTTTTTTTGGGGGGGGGGCGGGGCAATGAGGGTTAAGTGATTTGCCCAGGGTCACAAAGCTAGTTAAGTGTCAAGTGTCTGAGGCTGGATTTAAACTCAGGTCCTCCTGAATTCAGGGCCGGTACTTTATCCACTGCGCCCCCTAGCTTCCCCCAAACCATGTCTTCTACATCAAAGTCTCATAAATGGGGGATGTTTGTTTAGTAAAACCAGAAACACAGATCCTATGGTAGCCCCAATACTGATTGTCATTACACACAGACCAATGTGATTAGCTCAGATACTAGTGTGTTACGGATTTTAATGTAGTAGAATGATAGGAATTTGATTGCTGCTGTAAGGATATACTGAATTTAGCTCATAGAACTCGGCAGACATTTATTAAGGGCCTACTGCGGATATAGCATGGTGCTGGAGACAATACAAAGTTTAGTTAAGGCAGGTCCTTGTGCTCCAGGAAGGAGACTGGAGCCTACTAGAATGATGTGAGAAATGTCTGAATCTCTATAACATAAAACAACATTTGATAAGCACATGAGAGGTGTACGTGCAGCATCCTAAGTGAGATTCAGTTGGGGGACCTGAGGGGCATCAGGTGATGCTTTAGGGAGAGGTGGTATTTGAAGTGAACTTTGACAGATAAATAGGAATCCAATAGGGAGATAAGGGGGGGGGAGTATTCCAAATATACAGATCAGCTTCTTCTTGTTCAGTCATTTCAAGTGTGTCTGACTCTTTGTGACCCCATTTAGGGTTTTCTTGGCAAAGATCCTGGAGTGGTTTTGCCATTTCCTTCTCCAGCTCATTTTACAAATGACAGAACTGAGGCAAAGAGGGTTAAGTGACTTGTCCAGGGGCATACAGCTATTAAGTGCTGAGACCAGATTTTAACTCAGTGCTCTATGCACTGCACTGCCCAGTTGGAGATTAACTTGAGCAAAGGTGTAAGAATAGAAAATTAAGTCAGATCAGAGGTGGAGGAAAGAATGGCAGTTATCACCTTCCTAATCCCCAGGGTCTGGGGTGGGTGGGGGGAGGAGGACCAGAAAGCAAACCCTGTATAAGGTTGCTAGAAGGGGAATGAATGATGATGGTGGATGCAAGGGGCTGTGAGACATAGGCATGGCAAGCCAGAGGAATTCCACTTCTTTCAATTACCATCCCTTGAAGCAAAGTTTAGTCACCTGATTCTCACTATGGAGAGAGGTAGTTGGGGGGGTGTCTTATTGAGAGTTGCAGGTGTATTCTAGAATTCTGGAAAGAGGTCAAGGCTAAAAGTCACAGGCTTGGATATCCGCATTAAAACCACGGGAATGAGTGAGACTTCTTCTAAGGGAAAGAGTGTGCAAAAAGAAACAATGGCCAAGGATAGAGCTCTGACTGTACCAAGAGATGTAGAGGAAGTGTGTTGGGTGTGGGTTCAAATCCTGCTGGACTTAGTGGTAGTAACCCTGGGGAAATCATTTAGCCTTCTGGTGTTTTACGCACTTCTCTTAGACTGTAAGTCACAGAGAAGGTGCCAACCTGCATTGGTGGAGGGGGCTCCCTCATCCCCAAATCAGTGAAACCTTAGTCCCAGTTACTATCCCTCACATTTCTATAACACTTTGTTATCATTTTAGCATTTAGCATGGTGCCTGACACTCAATAAATGCTTGCTGACTTGCCTTGCCTTAGGTCACAGTGAGAACAAAGGACAACTGATAAACAGCCTATAGTTCCATTGGTTTCCAAACAATGTCAAGAAAACTAGGTGGCTCAGTGGATAGAGTACCGAGACCCTGGAGTCAGGAGACCTGAGTTTGAATCTGACCTCAGACACTTGGCACTTACTAGATGTATGACCCTGAGCACATCACTTAACTCTGATTGCCTCGAGAAAAAAGGTCAATTTATGTTTGATGTCTGGAAATACCAGAACTACCCAAAAGTGGAGGGGGTAGGTTCTCCTTGGAGAACTTTAAGGGGCAGTTGAACTAGATAGTCACTGAGATCCTTTCCAACTTGAAAAATTCTGTGATTCAGGTAGTCTTTTTTTTTCCCCCAGGGCAATGAGGGTTAAGTGACTTGCCCAGGGTCACACAGCTAGTGTCAAGTGTCTGAGCCCAGACTGGAACTCAGGTCCTCCTGAATCCAGAGCCTGTGCTTTATCCACTGCGCCACCTAGCTGCCCCCTCTGGTAGTCTTTAAGACATCATTTTGCTCTACTAAGTAAAATGATTTTCATAGACCACAAACAATAAACACAGTGGAATCTTATAGTCCCTGCCTTTCCATCAACTGTATCTATAAATATGTGATCTACTATAGAACAATTTTGCAAAAGCTTGATACACATAGGGGCAGCTAGGTGGCGCAGTGGATAGAGCACCGGCCCTGGAGTCAGGAGTACCTGAGTTCAAATCCGGCCTGAAACACTTAACACTTACTAGCTGTGTGACCCTGGGCAAGTCACTTAACCCCAATTGCCTCCCTAAAAATAAATAAATAAATAAGTAAGTAAACAAATAAATAAATAAATGAAAGCTTGATACACAGATGTACTGAATCAATACATGCATATAGAAATATATACATATATATGGAAATATACACATGCATATATATGCATGTGTAGATGTATGTATATATTTATGTTTAGATTTATATTGTCTCTCCCATTAAAATGTGAGCTCCTTGAAAGCAAGAATTGTCTAGGCTTTTCTTTTGGAATGCCTGGTGTGTTGCATAGAGTAAGTGCTTAATAAATTTCATTCATTCATGTATTCATGTGCAGAGGGCATCAATGAGGGAAAGTTTGAGAGGGAAAGAATCAAGCTTTTGCAGAAAACATTCTATGGTCGACCACATATTTATAGAAACATAATTGATGGAGAGGCAGAGACTATATTGATCATCTGTGTGTATATAGAGTGGTTTTAGCTCCAAATAAGATGGAAAAGTCCCCACAGTCCTTGGGGTGGAGAAGCCAAGCAGATAGCCAGGTGCCTTCTTTAATGCCATTTCCACGGATCAGATCATATCCATTTTGGATGGTGAGTCATTTGGCAGTCCTGAGCACCCCCCATAGCTGTTGTTACTGAGTTTGGGGTTTCAGCAGCTACAAAGGCAGCTTCTACTTCACACCTCCACTGAAGCTGCTTCTCAGGATAATGGCTTTAGGTGCTGAACAGGTGGCCTGGGGGGGGGAACTGTCACTCTGTCCTGCTGCTCTTGGTCTTGTTTTCCCAGTACGAGTAATTGGTCCTAGGTTGACGGTGGTGTCGGTTTTGTCATAAAGACTTTGTAGAGATGGAAAAGTAGATGTTTCGGCATGTGGATCACATACATATATACACACACACTCAAAGTCATCACACCACAATGAATCATCACAATAGAGCTTTCATGACAGGTTGACATGAAACAATAAATATATGATCACAGAGAGAAGCAGCCCAGTGTAGTGGAGAATGTTGGAGGAACACAAGTGAGTCAAGTGATCAGGGACACTCAGGTTTTCAGCACCCCCCAGGAAGCTCTCAAAGAATTCAAGTGGAAGGATAGATAGATTAGATAGATAGATAGATAGATAGATAGATAGATAGATAGATAGATAGATAGATAGATAGATAGATAGATAGATAGATAGATAGATAGATAGATGATAGATAGATTCTTTCTATTTCTTAATCCTTTAGCATCCTTATCTCAGATGTCTTAAAAGTCTGCCACTCAACACCTTTAACATATTACCTCCAACAGCGACCTGAGTGCAGGAAGCTATGGCTTTATTCGTAGAGAATCATTATTAATTTTGATTTGGTTCCTCCAGAAGTGAGTTGATTCGTGGGTTGTTGAACAAAGATCTTGAGACACACTAGTACTTAAATTAAAGGTTATAGACTATCTAAAGCTGTGATTATTCACACCTTCTGCCACTATTGTTAGAGAAGTGAATAGGGTTGGGAGTTATCTCCTGCCCTTCTTTGTCTCATGGATTGTTATGGCCAAAGACATCCCCACCTATTAGGCCTAGTGACAGGCTTCCCTGTTTTCATCTTGACTGGTCCTTAGAAAGTAGATATTCTGCCCATCCCTGGGAACATGTCTAGAGTTCTTCCAGCATGACAGAGCCTACTGAAATTGATGCTTTGCTGGTGAGAACCTCAAAAACCCAAGGCCATCTCTATGCCACAATGAAACATCACAACAGTTATTTGACATGAAACCATACATATCTGATCATAGAGAGAAGCAGCCCAGTGTCGCAGAGAATGCTGGAGTAACACAAATCAACCGTGTGATCACAGACACTCGATCTCTTAGTTCCCCACAGGCAGCTGTCAAAGAATGCAAGTTATTATAAATTGGCTGATCTGAACTGTTGGAGGGAGTTTCCACCACCAATAAAATTACAAGTATGTACCCTCCTCTCTCACCTAAAAATGCTAATAATTACATAACACAGAGTAATCTTTCAGTGACCATTGATACAATGGCTGGTGTCTTTTTTGACTATATCACTACAGACTCAAATCTGAAAGGGACCCTAGATATTATTTAATCTAACTATTTTGCAGACAAGGAAACTGAGGCCCAGAGATTAAGTGACTTGGCGTCTGTCACACGGGAAGTGAATGGTAGAGCTGGGATTCGCAGGTGGGAAGGAGAAAGAATTTGAAACAAAACGTTTTTAACGGAATAAAACAAACAAAATAAAGAACAATTTTTTTTTGGTCACAGAGTACATCACACTGATCCTGCAGTCCATGCTTCTCCTTTTTATATCCATTGATAAAACATTTCTTATATAACTGCTAGCATGGGATTAACTGATCCAGACTTCCAATGAGTTAGAAAGAAATATAGAGAAGTTTACTCTGCTGCTCCCATATAAAAACATCTGTTGGTTTACCTAAATTTTTACCTAGGGAGAAAATATTTGTGCAGAAGAAGCTACATTAAAAAGAACTCAAATTTAATTATTTTAAAAGAATACATGAAAAGGTTGAGTACATTTAAAGTAATATCGAAATGCCAGTACTTTAAAATATGACACCAACTCCTAATGTGAGCAAATCATTCAAGAGGCTCAATAAGCACTCCAGAGTTTTAGGATCTTCTTCATTGGCTCTGCAAAAACACCTTAGGTGAAACCATGTTCCAAGGGACATTTGGTTCCAAATTTAGAGCATTTGTTATTCATCTTGGGTGACTGGCTAAATGACAGTAGAGTGTGGTTTCATGATGTTACTTTGGGGTTTGGCTATTCTGTATTGTAGTGATGTCATTTCAAAATGACGTTGGTCAGACAATATTATACATGGGATGCCTGGCTGGAAGCTCTATTCTTGTCCCGGCAGCCACGAGCCCACTGACATCTTGGTTTATCAGAAGTTATTTCAGTATGTTTAAAGAAGAATTCTGAAGAGATGAACTTTTACAGGAATGTAAGTTTGTGGTCTGAGTGCTGTGACTGGAAACTGAAAAGAACAAGGCTGGCCTTATGAGGTGGCAGGGTTGGGAGATGCCTATGTGGTCAAAGTAGAGGGCCTGAGACAGGGCCCTCCTGCTCAGTACATTTCCCCTACCACCTGCCATGTGGCTACATGGAGAGGGGGGAGAGAGAGACAGAGACAGAGACAGAGACAGAGACAGAGAAAGTGCTCTTATGCTCTCTTCCTTGGGACCTTGAAGGATTTTGGTCTTTATATTCCTGGATAAAATAGTATCCCCTAGGAAGAATAACAATTTGATGCATTATCAGGCAACCCCTTAGTAAGATCCTGAGAAAAGTCATTGTGAATAAGAATAAGAATAGCTATAGTTGGAAGGGAAGATGGAGAAGGTTGAGGATCATGGAGGAGAATAGTTGGGGGTGGGGGGGTCTAAAAGAAAGTAAGATAAAAGGACAAAACAACAAGAAAAACCCAAATCCACAACTTCGACTTTCAGAATATTACTGAATCTTAGTGAGAAAAACTGAAATAAAGAATTCACTCTGAACCTCACTGAAATGTAGACATGAGAGGGAATAATAAAAGGTGGCATTTGTAGAGGACTTTAAGGTTTGCAAAGTGCTTTACAAATATTTTCTTGTTTTTATTCTCTCTCTCTCTCTTTTTTTTTTTCAGTGAGGCAATTGGGGTTAAGTGACTTGCCCAGGGTCACACAGCTGGTAAGTGTTAAGTGTCTGAGGCCGGATTTGAACTCAGGTACTCCTGACTGCAGGGCCGGTGTGCTCTATCTACTGCGCCACCTAGCTGCCCCTCTTGTTTTTATTCTCATGAGAATTGTGGGAACTTGGTGTTATTATTATCCCCACTTTACAGTTGAGGAAACTGAGGTAGACAGAGATAAAGCAGGTTGTCTAAAGTCACAGAGCTAATTCATATCTAAGGCTGAATTTTTACACAGGTCCCTTAGTATGCTGAGCAGGTAGCATCGTGCCTGGTATACAGTAGGTGCTTAATAAATGTTTGCTAATCAACAACCAGTCCCCTTGATTGTAGGAACAGTCCTCTATCCACCATACTACCCATCTGCTTCAAAGTCGAATATGATACATACAACTTTGCTAATAACTGATTTGCAATTTCATGTACAATCATCTTTTTTTATTCTGTTACGGAAATGTTTGTTTTATTTCTTAAGTTCAGAAGAAAATAAAGAAATTTTAAAAAAAGAAATTGAAAAGAACACACACACACATATATATGTATATATATATAGAGAGAGAGAGAGAGAGAGAGAGAGAGAGAGAGAGAGAGAGAGAGAGAGAGAGAGAGAGAGAGAGAGAGAGAGAGAGAGAGAGAGAGAGCGCACACTTTATGGTTTGCAAAGGGCTTTCCTCACAATAATCCTGACTGAGGTGGACATTGCAAAAGTCAAATACCAAGAAAGAATATTATTTAAAAAGGAGGAGGCCGAGCAACTAGCACAAGAACCAGTAAGCACCAAAGCTGGGATTTGAACCATGTCTCTCCTAGCCAAATTTCAATATTCTTTTTCGTTTTCATGGTTAAGGTACATTTATCTCATCCTTGTCTTACTTTGTGAGGTCACTGTTGATCACAGGCTACATGTGAACGCCACTAACATTCTGGCCATGGCGTCCTCCATCATGACTTAGTGGTGACCCTGGATTCTTGGAGTCTATCCTATGAAATAAGATTTGTGAGGTTCTCCAATAAGCTGGAAAGGAGTATAAACCTGGTAAAAGACTGTGTGTCTCTCATCTAAAGATAGGACAGCCAAAGTTTGAAGATACCACCAGAAGGTGATGCATTTGTTTAATCCCTGTGGCAAACATGAAGACTATTATTGTCAACAGCGCTCTTTTAAGGAAAGTGGGACTCAGGTAAGGTAAGGAACTTACCTGAGGTCACACAGATGGAAAGTAGTAGAGAGGAGACAGGATCGTGTCTTTTTTTCCTTCTTTTTATTGCATTTCCTTTTACACCAAATGCAAAAGGATGTCAGTGATAGGAAGGTCCTTTACCGGTGAGGGCCAAAAGTCATCTCCATAATGCAAGGCAGGGAGTGGAGTCTGGCAAAAATAGGGTCAAACCAGGTTCAACTGGGTCTAAGGGGATTAGCAAGAAGTGAGCATTGGAGTCACTTTTCAGAACAGAAAGTTGTTCAATTTTGTTATTATCATTAAGATGAGACAAAGAATACTATTTTGCTTTGAGAAATTATGAAAAGGATGGATCAGAATCAGAACAGTAACATGATAACAGCACTATTACAAAAACAACTTTTGAAAGGCTTAATATTGCTGATCAATGTAATGACCAACCATTACTCTAAAGGACTGACAATCTATGCTACCCATTTCCTGACAGAGAGGTGATGGACTTGAGATGCAAAATGACACAAACATCTTTCAACATGTCCAATGTGGGAACCTGTTTTGCTTGACATGCATATTTGTTACAAGTGGTTTGTTTTTCCTCATTTTTAAACAGGGGAGATGGGAAGGAGGGAAAATAAATGCTTGTTAATTGAAAAATAAATTTATATTAAAATAATGTCATAAATAGCTGCTCATGAAATATGTGATACTGACATTTTTCCAAAATCAGAGTGGACCTCTTTGGTCTCATCCTGCTACAAAATTGTTTTCCTTCCTTCCTTCCTTCCTTCCTTCCTTCCTTCCTTCCTTCCTTCCTTCCTTCCTTCCTTCCTTCCTTCCTTCCTTCCTTCCTCTCTCCCTTCCTAGTTTAAAAAAAATAGCCACTAAAAACCATTTTAGGATCATAAGCCCAATGAAAGACTACAAGCCATTAGCAAAGCAAGGAAAGCAAGATGGTTAAACAATGTGGGAACCAACACAGAAGCTGTAGTCAGTAATTCTGAGGGATGTATCTGCCTCTTTCTCATGCTGAGATGATTGAGCCAATATAACCAATCAGTTGATTAACAAGTATTTATTAAACACCTACTATGTACCAGGTACTGTGCTACATGCTTGGCATACAAAGACATAGCTCCTGCTCTCGTAGAGGTTACATTCTAAAGGAGGGAAAGTAAGAAAGAGGTGGGGCTTTTAATTTGGAATTATGCCCAAAGGTCGATAAAGCTGTGCATACCCTTTGACCCAGCAATTCCACTTTTAGGTCTTTTGCCCAAAGAAATCATGGAAGGGGGAAAGGGACCCACATGTACAAAAATATTTATAGCTGCTCTTTACGTGGTAGCAGGGAATTGGAAGTTGAGGGGGTGCCCATCAATTGGGGAATGGCTGGACAAGTTGTGGTATATGAATACAATGGAATACTATTGTGCTGTAAGAAATGATGAGCAGGAAGAGTTCAGAGAAACCTGGAGGGTCTTACGTGAGCTGATGATGAGTGAGATGAGCAGAACCAGAAGAACATTGTACACAGTATCATCAACATTGAGTGTTGACCTGTTGTGATGGACTATATTCTTCTCACCAATGCAATGGTACAGAAGAGTTCCAGGGAACTGGATAGAAGAGGATCTCCAAATCCAAGAAAAACAAAAAAAGAACTGTGGAGTATAGATGCTGATTGAACCATACTATTTCTTTTGTTTTGGGTGCTGTTTTGTTTTTGTTTTTTTTGAGGTTTTGCATCACTGCTCTGATTTTTTCTCTTGTAACAGGATTAATGCAGAAATAGGATTAATGTTATTATGTGTATATATATAAATGTATATGTATATGTATATAGATATATAGATATAACCTATATCAGATTGCCTGCTGTCTAGGGGAGGGGGGAGGGAGGGGAGGGAGGGAGAAAAATCTGAAATTGTAAAGCTTGTATAAACGAAAGTTGAGAACTATCTTTACATGTAACGGAAAAATAAAATACCTTATATGAAAAAAAAAAGAGGTGGGGCTTTTAAGCTGTCAGTTAAACATTTATTAAGGCCTACTCTGTGCCGGGCACTGTGCTGTGTGCTGGGGGTGCAAAAAAGTTTAAAAAAAACATGGTCTCTGTCTTTAAGGAGCCCACATTATGCTGCAGGAGACAACATCCAAACAACTATGTACATAGAAGAGAGATATATGGACCATGCATGGACTGGATAGGAGGCAGTCTCAGAGGGAAGGCACTAGCGGTGAGGGAGTGGGGGAAAGAAAAACTGGGGGCCTAGGAAAGCCTCCTAGAAAAGGTGGAATTTGAGTTGGGTCTTCAAGAAAGCCAATCCTTCCCGGCTCATGTTTGAAACTAATCTTATCCTATTCCTAAAATAGGACTTTACAGTTACTAGAGAAGGATTATTCTCCAGTTTTATTCACTCTGGCCTAAGGGTGTATGGTCAGGAGCAAGGTTGGCCCATAGACCTCCATTGTGCTAGATGAGATCACATAGGTGTGGTGCTAGCAGGACCAGCCCAGCTCAAAAGGAAGGTCCTTGATGGTAACAGTCTCTGAGTAGTCAGAAGCAAGATGCAGATTATAAATAGTAGAAAGAGCAGTTACTGGAGTAATGAGCCAGAAACACAATGCAAATGGTCCCCAAGACGGGAGGGGGGGCATGTTCTGGGCTGAAAGGAGTGGTTGGGTAACACGGTGCCTACAAGATCCAAGGGGCAGGGCAAGGGCTGAACTTGAACACAATGTTCACACATAGTTTGTTTCACTTAATACAAGGGGCAGAGCCCAGGTATGTGATGCTGACCTTGACCTCTTGGTTCCCAGCCACTGCCAGCATTTCTGATCAACCAAGGACAGGGGAGGTGTTACTGGTAGAACATGGTTGTAATAGAGTGGGCAAAGGTGTCTTTCCCTGGGATGCTGTGACATAAGGAGCCCCTGATATTGTGCGAATTCTCTGGATGAGTCTGATCCCAAGGTGTGCTGCTAAATGCCACAGGTCTGGAGCACGGAGAGCCCCAAAGACATTTGGCAGGGATTATAGCATCACTGGATCACCGGGGGTGTTCTTTCTGATAACATTCTTTGAATGTATCTATCTTCCCTGGGATGGACCAATTAGCAAAATTGGGAGACCCTGACACACTCTATCAGATTTTATTAACTTCTATGCCTCATCTATGCTCTGCATAACGAAGGCTCCAAATAAATGCTTAATTAGTTTAGTAAAAGCAGCAAGATAAATATGAAGCTACTATTAAATAGAAATTTTGAATCCACATTTTGGAACATTTCTCATCCAAAGTGTTTAAAGGCATTTAAAGGACATCAGCAATAAAAAGGTTTCTTTTCATAACAACTTAACCAAGATTGCCCATAACCTCTTTTTTTTTTGGGGGGGGGGGATGAGACAATTGGGGTTAAGTGACTTGCCCAGGGTCACACAGCTTTTATCAAATGTCTGAGGTCAGATTTGAACTCAGGTCCTCCTGATTCCAGGGCTGGTGCTCTATCCACTGGGCCACTTAGTTTTGCCAATCTCTTACTCTTAAATTGTCCATCTGTATAGGAAACAATTGGGGTTGGTTAGTACTTAAAAACTTATCAAGGTAGAATTTTTATTATAATTCTGTGTTTGGCTCCTATTCCTCTATTAGCCTCTAAGCCCAATATGACTGGAATCTATGTCTGACTTATGTATTCTATATCCTTGGTGACCTGGTATAGTGCTTAATAAATACTGATTGAATGAGTAGGCAGATAAGTGTCACAGTGGATAGAGATTGGACCTGGAGTAAGGAAGACCTCAGTTCAAACCCAACATCAGACATTTACTGTGTGAACCTGAGCAAATCATTTCACCTCTTTGTCTTCCTTGGTTTTTTTATCTGCAAAGGGGAGATAAAAATGGCACTTACCTCCCAGGGTTGTTGCAAGAATAAAATGAGGTAATATTTATAACTTGCTTTGCAAACTTTAAAGCACTATATAAATGCTCGTTATTATCATCCATGGATGAATTTTGGAGATTTTAAGAAGGATAGTGCCTGTTAAAAAAAAAAGACAAACCAAGATTAAATGCTTCCTTCCATCTATTTCCTTAGAATGTCTTTAACTGAGAACTCAGACTTTGATGTCCTCTTCGCTTGCACCCCTAGCCCCCTCACCATTTCCTCATTATGCTCTGCCAAACCTCAGCCCTGGATCACTCCCACCATTCACATGCTGCTGAATGAAGGTAGAGACAATCATGTAACCATTCTGACTTGGTCCCCTACAAATTGATGTTACAGAACTCAATTGGGCCATCATTCTATACCTGTCTTATCCATTCACTATCCCTATCTGGGCACCAGGTCTTCCAAATCCTTTCATCCTTCCTTCAAACTCTCAGGGCTCCCCCTCCCCAACCCTCTCAGTTGGGGATCTTGCCTCCATCCACCACAAGTTCCCTCTTCTCTCTTCTCCTCATCTTTTAGATGCCTTCTGCTCCCATCTCCCTCACCCCTGACCCACAAGATGAGGTGGCCTTAACCCCTGCTAAGACTAACCTCTCTACTCACCCAAGCTATTCCATTCCTTCCTGTCTCCTCAAACAGACTGCCCCCTCTATCTTCCCCACTCTCTCAATTATTTCCAATCTCTCCCTGCCAACTGGCTCATTCCCTACTGCAATGGATGGTGGGCTCCTTGAGGTCAGGGACTATCTTTTGCCTTTTTTTGTATTCTCAGTGCTTAGCACAGAGCCTGGAACAGAGCAGGTGCTTAACAAATGTCGACTGGGGTAGCTAGGTGGTGCAGTGGATAAAGCACTGGCCCTGGATTCAGGAGGACCTGAGTTCAAATTTGGCCTCAGACACTTGACACTTACTAGTTGTGTGACCCTGGGCAAGTCACTTGACCCCCATTGCCCTGCAAAAAACAAACAAAAAACCAAACCAAACCAAACCAAAAAATAAATGTTGACTGATTCTATGATTAGAGGATTAGCCATTTCAACCCAAGTGCCAATATCTTAGAGAATGATCAAGTCACTCAATAGCCACAAATTCACTCTCAAACATAAAGGGCTGACATCCAATATGAAGTTGGCGGGGGGGGGGGGGGGGGGAGGTGAGAGAGAGCGGAGGCAAGGAGAGGACCTAGATGTCTACAGAAGTGCCAGAAGATTAGGTGGCAAGCAAAAGGACACAGAAAGAGAAAGTGTAAAACACTGAAGACAAAACCAACTGACTTTGTATCTTTGCTCAAAGTGTGTTGGTCCAGACTATAGCCCGCTCTGGTCTAGAGTGGCTCACGGATGATTCAGCCTCAATGGAGGAGCTGCACTGTCTGGGAAAGTGGTCAGATCACTAGGCTGTTCCAAGTTGACCAAAGCCTCCCAAAGCATCCCTTGGTGACCCAGCCAAGGGCTACGAGTTCATGCCTCTTAGCTGTTCTTCTCCAAACCACATCAAGGAAGTGGAAGCCACCCCCAAGATCTCCTTTCCCTAGCCTTAGATTTTATACCCCATTATTCCTTAGAGTTTATTTCACATATAAATTTAGGAAACAAATCCAGCTCTGGAATTTAAAGAAAAAAGATACGAGAGTGGAGTCCTACTATTTAATGTTGTGCAATCAATCAGATGTTTCTGACCAAACTCTTCTTATTGCTGCATTATTTGAATTTCACTCTGGGATTCAGACCCTGAAGCCCTTACTCACACAATTGTCAAACCAGAATCAGGACAAATGGCCCACTTGTGAAGCGGGTTTGTCTTCTGAGCTTCTAGCTTTCCACTGACACCCCTGATGTACTATTGATCTCTCCTTATCCAAAAAATACCAAACAAACAACAAACCCAAACAAAACCTCTTGTCAAAAAAAAAAAAAAAAAGGATCAGGAACTCTTTCATGGAACAGTGAAAACAACTGTCTAAAGTCTTTTGGGAAAAACGGAACTACTAGGTCATTCCCTACTGCCTACAAACATTCCCAAGCCCATGCCCATGTCCGAAATCTCTTGGAAGATTTTTACTTTTATGGGGGTTAAAAGCTATAGGTAAAGCATTTAAGTTCAAGTATCTCTGAGCAGAGGAGTGATTTCAGCATGATAAAATCAGACCACAGATAGTGTGGGAGGCAACATGACATCATGGTTAGAGAGGCAGCCTCTGAACAGCAAGACCTGAATTCAGTGCTGTCTTTGACATATCCTGACTGTGTGAGCCCTAAGAACTCTAGGCATTCTCTTTCAGACATTGAGGTTCTGAGAAGGTGCGGACCTGAATCACTTGAGGAAATTCTTCATGAGGATAACCTTGTAGGCCTGACTATAACTTACCACTGTCTGGAGTGATATTGGTTGGTTGTTGTCTATTCTTGGGAGGACCAAAATGGCATCACTAAGTTAGGGTCAAGGTATAGTGTGTCC
The DNA here is from genome assembly GCF_019393635.1 of Dromiciops gliroides. Classification (NCBI taxonomy): domain Eukaryota; kingdom Metazoa; phylum Chordata; class Mammalia; order Microbiotheria; family Microbiotheriidae; genus Dromiciops; species Dromiciops gliroides. Next base: position 28,271,865 of record NC_057865.1, on the reverse strand, counting down.
AACTGGCTGATCAGACCAATACATGCACAGGTTAGGCACAAATAGTCCACATGGATATTTGGAGTGGAGATGTCTCTACTTTGCATGTCTCATATTTCTTTTGAGCTACTGGAAATCTGCTTCGATCCCAGAGCACAGTGCCTCCTTTGACTCGGGTATGCCATGCTGGGTGGTCCTTTGCCTGTAGCCCCTATCTCATGAAATCAATTCCAAGGATCTTCAGAGAAACCTAGAGAGTGTCCTTGTAGCTTCTTCTGACCACCGTGTGAGCACTTTCCTCGTGGAGTTCTCTGTAAAACAGTCTTTTAGTACATTTGGCAATCGAACGATGTGGCCAGCCCATCGGCGTTGCCCTCTCTGCAGTAGAGTTTGAATAAGCGGAGTGATAACAGACCTAACGCATCCACTTCCTCAGCTCAAAGTTCAGAAGTGAGTACTCAGTACTCCTCTCCCCAACCCAAGGAAGCACAACCAACTTCAGGCAAATCACTTCTCTCTGGGTCTTGGAGTCTTTGTATTGAAAATAAAGGGATTACAGGGGCAGCTAGGTGGTGCAGTGGATAGAGCACCGGCCCTGGATTCAGGAGGACCTGAGTTCAAGTCGAACCTCAGACACTTGACACTTGTTAGCTGTGTGACCCTGGGCAAGTCACTTAACTCCCACTGCCCCGCAAAACAACAATAACAACGACGACGAAAATAAAGGGGCTGGGCTAGTTGATGATGACCCCCATCCAGAGGGCTATGACCCCAGGGCCTCATCCATGAGGAGATGTACATCCCCATGCCCACAGTAGCTGTAGGGGTGAAAGCCAGAAAGTGACATTGGCAGAGAGAGACTCCTTCTCTGTTCCAGGAGGAGCCCAGAAGCAGAGAAAGAATCTGTTGTTGGAAGGAACTGGGTGGGCTAGAGCTTGAATGAAAAGATAATACATTGTGATGCCTGGGAAATGAGCCAGAGCGGCAGCGTCAACAGAAAACTCTGCAATCACTTGGGATGTGAGCAAAGCATGATTTCACTGGGCCGTGCTAATGTACCCACAATTTCTTATAGAAGTGAGTCATGGAGAATTGAAACGTACTGCAGTGTAGCGGATAGAGACCGGGATTTGTAGTCAGAGGGTCTGGGTTCAAATCCTAGATCAGTTACTTATTACCTGTATCACTGATCAAAGTGCAAGTATTTATTAAGGATCTTCTTACTCAAAATACTGGACACTGATAGTTGAGAAGACAAGATATAAAAACATACGGTCTAGTTATGAAAATAATAATAATGATTATGATAAAAAACAAAAATGGACACATATGGTGTTTTTAGGATTACAAAGCACTTTACAAACACCTCATTTGACCCTCACAACAACTCTATGAGGCAGCTATTATTTGCTATCTCCATTTTATAGGTGAGGAAACCGAGTCAGACCAAGTTGATTTCTCCATGGTCACACAGCTAGTCAGTGTCTGAGGTAGGATTTGAATCCAGGTCTTGTTCACTCCAAATATAGCATGGTATCTATTATTATATCTTACTGCTTGAAATAAACAATGGATAGCATGAGTATTCATGAGTTTGGAAATGCAAGAACAAGTTATTGGTACAGGTTAGTAAATAAGCCTTCCAGTAACTTAAAGGAGAGGACAGTCCTATCTGTTTTGCTATTAAGTTCCTTGAATTACTCATATGAACGTTCTTTTCCCAGACATGCAGCTAGGATTTGGGGTTTCGGACACTGTTCTTTTGTATAGTATAAGAGTACCAGACAAGTTAGAGAAGTAGATTCAATTTCCTATCCTGTTTCTACTACCAAGCTCACCTTTTTAACTATGTTTTACTTAAAAAAAGAAAAAGAAGACAATTCTAATTGTTTTTAAGGTTTGGTTTTTAAAAATCCAGTTGCTTGGGCCCGTTCCAAAAGGTATTAGAGATCTTCACCTGGTACAGAAAAAGGAAACAGGAGACTGGCCTTGGAGAGGCCACGTTCTTCATGGAAAGTAAATGACTCTTAGGTTACTTCTTCAGGCCTCTCTTCTGAGAAAGGGGATAGCAAGCATTCCGGCTCTCTCTCCCTAAACTTTCCAGTTTCTAGAAATTGCATGCAGTTTCTTTAGAAGAGAGGGGTTAAGCTGTTTAAAACCTTCCTAACCCAGCCTTTTGGTGTTAAGCAAGGTAATCAGTGCCAGACAGGACTGTAGACCTTAACAGTCTGGCTCCAACACCAGGGCATGACACGTTTTCTTTCCCTTGTGTGTTGAGTTGTTTCTGACTCTTCATCACCCCACTTGGGGTTTTCTTGGAAGAGATACTCAAGTGGTTTGCCATTTCTTTCTCCAGATAATTTACATATGGGGAAACTGAGACAAACAGCATTAAGTGACTTCCCCAGGGTCATATAGCTATTAAGTGTCTGAGGCCATATTTGAACTCACAAAGATGAGTCTTCTTCACTCCGGGCCAGGTATACTATCCTTTTCTCTCCTTTACTATATACAAAAAAGTAGTTCATCTTGTTTGCAACTAGGAGTTGACTTCCAATAGACCCGCTCCGTTTTGAACCTCTAACAAAACATCCATCAAATCAGCATGAATTTAGAGGTGTGCATTTGTGGGAAGGAAGACACCAAAAAGGAAAATATGGATATCTTCTGAGCTAACAGAAGATTGGGTAGACAATAAACGAACATAGGGAGGGATTAATCATGTTTAGAAAAATGGATGAAGGGGCAGCTAGGTGGAGCAGTAGATAGAGCACTGGCCCTGGATTCAGGAGTACCTGAGTTCAAATCCAGCCTCAGACACTTAACACTTACTAGCTGTGTGACCCTGGGCAAGTCACTTAACCCCAACTGCCTCACTAAAAAAAAAAAAAGAAAAAAAAAGGAAAAAAAAGAAAAATGGATGAAGACAACAAGAACTGGGAGACTGCATATTGTGGTAAAAAAGGGAAAGGTTAAAGAGGGGAGATTTATGATTTAATATCCAATTTTAAATCTCACAATATCTATATTACTAGAGGAAATTCAGCAACATAGAAACAACTAGGAACATACAGCATAGCATAGCATAGTATAGTAAAGTATTGTAGAGTATGGCAAAGTATAGTATATCATAGCATAGGATAGTAAAGTATAGTATTATATAGTATACTATATTATAGCATAGTATAGTAAAGTATAGTATAGCATAGCATAGAAAAATATGGTATGGTATGGTATGGCATGGTAAGGTATAGCATAGCATAGCATAGCAAAATATAGTATAGTATATCATATAGCATATATGTTCATATTTATTTATATATTGTCTCCCTCATTGGAATGCATATTCTCTATAGATGTGAATTTTATAAATATCCATATCTACATACAGATATAGATATTTTATATATGCATATATATATACAAATATATATGTATATAGAGAGGCATAAAGATAGAATAAAGGAAATACATGATGATATCTGTTATTTATACATAGATAGATAGATACAGATATAATTATTGCTCAGTCATTTCAGTTGTAACCTACTCTTTGCAAGCCCATTTGGGGTTTCTTGGAGTGGTTTGCCATTTCCTTCTCCAGTTCATTTTATAGATGAGCAACTGAGGCAAACAGGCTTAAGTGACTTGCACAAGGTCACACACCTGGTAAGTGTCTGAGGCCAGTTTGAACTCAGGAAGATGAGTCTTCCTGGGAGTTAATAGAAGCCACTAGAGTTTACTGAGTAGGAGAATGACATGGTGCTTTTAGAAAATCACTTTGGCAACTAAACAGAGTATAGATTGGGGAAGCTTGAGGCAGGGAGACCATTTAATAGGCTATGGTGATACTCCAGGTATGAGGTGATGAGGGCCTGCAGTATGGTGATGACTGCCTATCTGTCTATATCTATATTTATCTATCTATATCTAAATCTACACAGACACGTGTCTTGAAGGTTGGAACAAGATTTGACAATAGACTTGATATATGGGATGCGTGTGAGTCCAGGATGACACTGAGGTTACAAGTCTGGGTCACTTGGAGGATGGTGGTACCCTAAACAATGATAGGGAAGTTTGGAAGTTGGGAGATTTTTGGGGGAAAGATGAGTTCTGGTTTAGACAGGCTAAGTTTGAGATGCCTCTGAACCAGTGTCCTGAACTATAAAATGAGTGAGTTGAACCAGATGATTCCCAAGGTTCTTAAATCTTTGATCCATTTTCTCATATGTTAAATTGGCTGTTGAGGTGAGGGAGGTCAAATATGGCGGTGGTACTGTCATGAATGATAAAAATAGATCACTATTAAAACACTGCAAAATCTATTCCATTTCATATGTGTTTGCTGTCTTCCTTCTAGGTTTATCTATAAATGCTCTTGGGATAACCTGCCTTTTTTCATGGGTCTCACACCAAGCTTTTCTCCAGGTTCAACATCCCCTCTGTTGCTTTTCTCTGTTATGTGAGGCAATGCTGTTCCTAATCTTCAACCATTTTCCACAATTTTTTTGGAAAAGAGCTTGTACTCTAAGACTGTGCTACCCTTAATTGCTAAGCCCCCCTATGGGCAAGGACATCAGGGGTTTAATAGAAGAGGTGGTTTCTGGGGTCTTTTCGCCTACTCAGTATGGTGACTGTTTTATACTAGTCAAATTTCTCCAAGAAGTGGTGACCATTATTTCACTACCATTTTCAACCTTACCTTGGTTTAACTCCTCTCCTACACAATGCCCTGTAAGTGCTGCAGACCACAGGGTCCTCTTTCCTTTCCCCAAACCCCTGGAGCACTGACTGATGATGATAATTTCAAATACAGCAGAATCTCTCCAATAAGGCTACTGTTGGGAGACAGGTCTAACAACTCTATTATAGGTTAATCATGTTATTTTAGGCTTTTACTCTATGTAGTTCTATTACAGAGAACATGACTTAACTTGTGTTCCACTTGAGTCAGCCTAATAAAAGAACCATTAAAATAGAACTCTATTGTAGGCAATGAGAAGAAAGAAACTAATATACATTCTTGGTGGGAATTTTTAGGCTTGCAGATCACTGAAAAAAAGTTCTTTCATGTTGCCCAATTCTTAACTGCTATTACATAGCACCACACTGTACTTTATCCAAAGTAACCTAAAACCCCTGACTTCTAAGAGTTACAGCCTAAGAAAAAGGCCATGATGAAACAAACATAAAAAGGGCCTAAGGAAGGGTTTTTTTTTTAAATCAAGTTTTGCTTATTTTACTTTCTGTAATACTGTTTAGAGGAGGGTATCAACGTCCCCTTTCTATCTGCCATCACTATTTTCTGATACCAGAAACTTAGCTGATTTTTAAGTTTCACTGCTCAAAAGTTGCCTTATTTGTATTTGGATTGGCTTGCCAATAGCAGAAACTGCTTATACCTGCAGAACCATGGCTGGTTCTGGTGGAAGTGGTGGAAGTGTGAAAGGTCAATGGGATAGAATACATACATACCTAATACACACATACATAATGCATTCATATACATATCCTGTTAGTTCAAACTGCATCTATACATCTAGCTTAGGATTCTATCTTTGAGATACCAATGAATTAGGGGGGTTGTCCTCATCAGGATCAACAAATTTAGAGCTGAAAAAGAACTGAATGATCACAAAGCCTAGGTTTTTAACCTGAGAGCCATAAACTTCTTTTTAAAAGTTTTCATAACTATGTCAATAGCATTGGCATCTTCTGTGATCCTGCACATTTTATTTTATTCATTTTAAAACATGATTCTGAGATGGGGTCCATAGTCTTCACCAGACTGTCCAAGGGGTCCATGACACATGAAAAGGTTAAGAACCTTGTTTCTGGTGAAAACTCCTGATTTTAGAAATAAAGGTACTGGGGACCTGGGGGTGGGGGAGGTATAATTTGCTCAAGACCACACCAAGTATTAGGTGCTCTTGTGGATAGAATACTGGATCTAAACTCAGGAAGATCTAAATTAAAATCTAGCCTCTGACAGTTACTTGCTGTGTGATCCTGGGCAAGTAATTTAAACACTGTTTGCCTCAGTTTCTGTATATGTAAAATTAGAATAATAATAGCACCAAACCCCAAGGTCAATGTGAAGATAAAGTAAGATAATATTTGTAAAGTGCTTTTCAAACCTTGTTGTTGTTGTTGTTGAATCATTTCAATCATGTATGACTCTTTGTGACCCCATTTGGGGTTTTCCTGGCAAAGATAGTAGAACGGTTTGCCATTTCCTTCTTCAGCTTATTTTACAGATGAGGTAACTGAGGTAAACAGGGTGAAGTGACTTACTCAGAGTCACGGAGGTCAGATTTTAACCTCGGGCCTTACTGACTCAGAGTTCTATCCACCATGCCACCTAGATGCAAACCTTAAGAGGGCAATACAAATGGTAATTATTATTATCATTACTATTATTATTACAGTTAGAAAGTATTATTATTGCTATGTAGCAGAGTCGAGATGGAGCCCAAGTCCTCTGACTCCAAATTTAGTGGTTTCCACTACACCTTACTTTTTTTTATATTAATTTGCAAACTGAGAGCAGTACTCAAGAAACAGCTAAACTTAGCAAGCACACCTTTCTTTTCTGACAGCTTTTGTTTAAAAGAAAAAAAAAAGGCAAAACATGCTTAAAATCCCTTAGAACCAAGGCCACAGAGAGTTGACAGAATTCCAAGCAATCCAGGTAGTTGGAGCCAAGTGACTTCATCCAACTCGTAATACAACTTTCGGCCATCTCAGACAAGCTACTCCATCCTTCTTTTCTCTCGGGGCTGTTGGGACTCTGACGGCTTTCTCGCAAGTAAAAGCTCTGCATAGGCTTTCTAAAACCTCTTGTGCTTCTCCAACCAATTAAACATTACTTTTGATCACCTAAAAGCCTCAACTGACCTGTCCCTGAAGTTGCCTCTTCTTTCAACAGTAATCTACCCAGGATCACGCTTTAATGCAAATGTCATCCACACAGTTAGAGCCTGTGTTGGAGAAGAAGGAGGGCTGGTTTTCTTGTTGGGATGTGGCCCATGTATTACAAAGGGATGGCTGTTCAAACAAGTGTTTTCATTAAGCATTCCAAAGCAGAAAAGAGAATGTCAAAATGATACATCATTTGACTAAATAACTCTCCTTATTCTAGGTCTTTTTCTGGTATTATTAGTAACGCTAACTAGGTGGATAGACTAGCATATTCCTCTATCAATTTTGAGAGCATTTTGGAACTATAGTGACCTTTTGAAACATGAAATGAAATGGAGTCATGCCCCAGAGTTCTTAAAGAAATACCCATTGTCTCTGAGAGACAGATTGAGAAGAAGGGGACCCCAAGAAATGATCCAGAAAGAATGGATAGCGTGGGAGAAAGAGGCAGAAAGGAGTGATTTCTTAATTGCTACAAGTGAGGATCTTCTCTCAGTTCTCATCATTCTTAGTCCATTGCCTTCGACGCTGTCAACCACCCTCCGCTCTTGGACATTCTTTCCTCCCTGGCTTTTGGTGACTAAACAGCATATGCTCGTGGATCTAGGCGTATCACCACTAGGTTTCTACCCTAAAGAGAGCAAAGAAAGAGCAAAAGGTCCTATATATACAACAAATATTGATAGTAGTTCTTTTTTTTTTTTTTTGCAGGGCAATGGGGGTTAAGTGACTTGCCCAGGGTCACACAGCTAGTAAGTGTCAAGTGTCTGAGGCCGGATTTGAACTCAGGTCCTCCTGACTCCAGGGCCAGTGCTCTATCCACTGCGCCACCTAGCTGCCCCGATAGTAGTTCTTTTGTGGTGCCAAAGAACTGGAAACTACAGGAGTGACCATCGGTTGGGGAATGGATGAGCAAATCATGGTACATGAATGTAACGGACAATTATTATGCTGCAAGAATGGAGAAGAAAGATGGCTTCAAAGAGATATGGAAAGACTTGTATCAACAGACGAGAAGTGAGTAGAAACACGAGAAGAAAAATTATACTTTTATCAATATTGCAAAAACCAACAAAGACGTAGAAACCTCTTATCAACTAAATGGGTTGATCATGATTCCAGATGAATGACAAAGAACATTGGCCACCACATGACAGAGAGATGATTGATTAATATGCAGAATAAGAACACATTTCTGCATGTGGACAACACAGGGATTTGTTTTACTTTACTATGTTTATATACTAGGGTAAGTACCTTCCTTCCTTTCTCTATTCCTCCTGTCCTTCCTTCTTATTCCATTCCTCTCTTCCTCCATTTCCTTCTTTCCTTTCTCTCTTCTTTCTTCCCTTCCTTCCTTCTCTTCTCTTCTCATCCCTTTCTCCCTTCCATCTTTTCTTCTTTCCTTCTTTCTTCCTTATCCCTTTCTCCTTTCCTCCACCTTTCCTTCCTTCCTTCTGTCCTCCCTCTCTTCCTCCCTCCATTTTCCCTACCTTTCTTCCTTTGCAGTATGTAGGGAGGTAAAAGGAAACCAAAAAAAAGCTTGAGTTGAAAAAAAATCTAAAAACATTCAATGGCAGCCTCCACCTATCCACCAAATGACTAGTCCTTTCCTGTAGAGCTGTGTGGGCCTCACGCAGCAAACTTAGCAAACCTCTGGGTACATATCATGGGGGCAGGATTTCTGGGAATTGGTGACAATTCCATTACTAGAATAGAGGTAAGAACAGGATAAAGGTGGAACTAAGCTTACTTCATCATATCCTGGGAAAATGGGAAAAGAGGCAGGTTACAACAGAGATGAGTAAGAAACTTCCCAAATGCCTTCCAGGTAATTGGAACCCTACTATATAAATGGCTTTACTCAATCCTTATCTCACAGTGGGGTAAATTTGTCATGCCAATGTGAACTAAAAGCTAAATGCTATGGCAAGCAAAAATAGTGGCTACCAAGTCAATAAAACCAATTCAGAGGTTGATATTGAGAGGTTTTAAGTTTCATAAAAAGGTAATAACTGGTCTCATTGCCTCCTAAACTCATCCATTACACAAATGAGAAAATCAACCTTCTTAAGTCACCAATCTGGGAATGTCCCTCACCTGCCTTTGATGACTCTCCATTGCTTAGCTGTTGTCGGTTGTCCTTAGTTCTCAAAGAGAGTCATGACATCAGGAGGTGATGTCATGACTTGCAGTGGACTGGATTTAAGTAAGGCAGGTCTGTACAAGGTCACCAGTCTCACCTTCTCCTCCAGAGCCTTCTGGGTTCAGTGGCAAGACAGACATCAGGAAGACTGGAGATGGCCCAGGATGCAGTGAGAGACTTTGACCTTTTTAAGCTAAGGTCTTTGCCAGGTCTCAGTATGCCTGAGGCTACACCCATGAGGTGATTAAGGCTCCTTAACAATTAAGCAACCCCTCTGCTTGAGTTTCAAAGTCCCAAATCCCTGTTCCACCTACTCTCCTAGTACTTCCCTTTCAGAGACACTCCCTTCCAGGCACACTGGACCACTTCCTGCTTCCATCTTGCCCCTTGCACTTGGTTGCTCACAAAGCCTTTCATGACTGCAGTGGATTCCTCCATGCCCCCATCTCTATCTCCACCTGCTGAAGTTTGACCTTTCTTTCAAGGGTGCTCTTTCTCCAGGGAACCCTGAGCCTTTTCCGACCCCCCTCCCTAGGTAGAAGTATGCTCCTACAGACTTACTCTATTCTAATTCTGGCTCCTGACACGCACACTTATCTTCCCTTCCTGCCTCTTCCCACTCCAATTCCAATCGATGGTAAGATCCTTGAGTTCAAAAGGGATGGCAGTTTTCATGTCTGTCTTGCAGCAATAATCCGGATTAACTGTGCATTGACGATCCTTGAGCAGAACCATAAAGTTCATGACTGGCTCCTTTGCTGTGTAGAACTGGAAAGGGTTCTGTTTACCAAATACATATCTGGACATCCGCTGAACATGCTAAGTTTCCTTCAATGTTTTGATGTGAGGAAGTTTGGGTTGTGATGTCGACCTCTTACAGTGCCTTTTTCTCTTTCCTTGCCTCCCTATCCCTATAGGCACCCACAGTACTACCATGATTTGATGTCACCATCCACAGTCCCCCCAAGGCAGCCCCTTATCCATCCCCAACCTCTCTCCCATTCAAGGCTGTGCTGTGGCTGTGCCACAGATCAGACCTATCCTTTTCATCTTTTTTTTGGTGGGGCAATGGGGGTTAAGTGACTTGCCCAGGGTCACACAGCTGGTAAGCGTCAAGTGCTCTGAGGCCTGATTTGAACTCAGGTACTCCTGAATCCAGGGCTGGTGCTTTATCCACTGCACCACCTAGCCACCCCCTCCTTTTCATCTTGATAGGGGAAAAAATCATCCTTGTTGGATTAAAAAACAAACACAGGTCTGCAGTCCTTTAGAGCCCCGGCTCTCTGATCTCCAAGCTGAGAGTTGTTTGTTCAAATTCTTCTAAGGTATTAATTATTAATGGGGTTATGTAGCCAGAGGCAACAAGGTACCCCTGGATGCACAGTACTATAAGCATCTTTCCAGGGGGTGTTATGTGTGCTGGGTATGGAGTAAGGAAGACATCCTCCTGAGTTCAAATCCACCCTCAAACACTTAATAGCTGTGTGACCCCAGGCACGTTGCTTGACCCTGTTTAGCTCCAGTATCTTTGCCAAGAAAACTCCAAATGGGGCTATGCAGAGTCAGACATGACTGAACAAAAACCACTGTACCAGACTGGCAAAGGACTGAAGGAGAAGATTCTGGGGGCAACAGTTACCTTTCCCATTCCATCTTTCCTAAAACAATGCTACCTACTGCAGGTTGCCCTATTAGAGAAATTTTACATGGTGAGTTCTTTCCATGACAAATTTAATGCAATATCCAGGAATTGGGAGATACATAGGTCTTCCAGCAAGTTCCAAAAAAACACCTACCCATCTTTATGCTTTTGGTCATATACCAGATTGTCAACAACCAAACTATACCAATCTCTCAGGACATTCAGAATTGTGAAGTGAAAACTTTTACCATTCACAGCCGTGGGCGTTTTTATGAGGACAACAAAAGACATTCAGAAAATTAAGGCCAACTGCAGGACACCACCACAGGCTTAAAAACATACTCTTGGCTTTTATTCATCAGAATCTTCTTTCGACAGGAAAGAAAGGACAGTTCAAGAAAAGTGTTAGGTCCATTCTCAGTCATGCATTGTGCTTTGTAGAAAGTCACATAACTCATTCATGACCTGAGTCATGGGAACGTCAATTTTGAGAAAAATAACCACTGGCTTTGCTCTTTAGCATGTTGGCATGCAATCTAGAAGAAGGAAGGTAAAGCCACACCCTTACTCGTAAAATACAGTCATCTCTCCTAGTCATGCTCACAGGTTCAGCATATAATTCTATACCATGGACTTACATACCTGAATTGCAAATAAGCTTGCTGCTATTGGGGGGACTATGGGTGGGATGGGTGAGGAATCCAGAGGTATAATTTAGTTGATATTGGGGACTTCAGGTGTGGAAACTCCTTCCACTGATGCAGTTTAAAACCTCTTTGATATACAGTCTCAGAGTTGCCTGGCAGTGCTGTCAAACACTGTGACAATGGGCAGGGCTCCTTGACTCAAAAATCTGCCCCCTATTCATTACCTGCTGCTTCTCAAGTTTGTTCCTTAACGTGCTTAAAAGAAAAAAAAGTAGGTGTTGTTACTGGAAGGGTGGCACTTCTGAGAGGTGCCTCATTTGCCAATAAGGCCTGGTGGTTATATATGGGATAGCACCAGAAAGATGGATCACACTTACTGCTGAGAAATCTTCCTCTCAGGTGATGTAGCTTTCTGGGAAATTCCCAGGGTCACCTTGTGTCCCATAAATCAGAGGACAGCTAACCTTGGAAAAGTACCCACTGTGGCCTGAGAACTTCTGGGGTGGGGGCTCGGGGAGAGGTGAAACCTGGCCCCTTCTGGCTACGTATACCATGATATGTTAGCAGAGTACATTTGTGATCCAACAAGGGACCCCCATTGCCTCGAGACCCCGTTTGCTCAGTATTCCCATGCTGCCAGGCACCTGGAGACCTCTGGTGTCATCTAGTCCAGGGTTTCTTAAACTTTATCCATTCCTACCCCTTTTCATGGGAGACATTTCTATGTGACCCTGGGTATATAGGTATATAAAATAGAAAGACAAAATAAACAATGCTGCGAAATTTTTTGCGACCCCTACGTTCAGGTACATGACCCCATCTGGGGTGGAGACCCACAGTTTTAGGAGCTTTGCTCTAGTCCAACCACCTCATTTAGGGGAGCCTGGCCCTCTGCCTCCAGGAGAGAGCTACAGCTTACACAATTCTGGACAGCTCATCAAAAACCTTTTCTATTTGCAAAGATCTATTAGTCAGGAGATACCATAAAATTAGTACCTTGAACACAGCAGGTTCTTAATAGCATGATGGAGGGCCCTAGGAGGAACCCTAAAGGTCATTGATTATAACATCCCCCTTCATTTTATAGGCGATCCTGAAAGATTAAGTGACCTATTCCAAGGTAGCTAGGTGGTGCAGTGGACCTCATTTCAAATCCAACCTCAGATACTTACTAGCTGTATGACCCTGGGCAAGTCATTTAACTCTGGTTGCCTCAGTTTCCTTATCCCCACCAAGATGGGATCACAAAGAGTTAGACATGACTGAAACAACTCAACAACAAACTCCAAGAAATAGAGTCATTATTTGACCTTGGAGTCTTCTGACTCCAAATCTAATGCTCTCTCCATTGTATTGTAGGACTGGCACATTCCATGAAATATGCAGCAAATAACTCGGGCAGCTAGGTAGAGTAGTGGATAAAGCACTGGCCCTGGATTCAGGAGGACCAGAGTTCAAATCTGGCCTCAGACACTTGGGACTTAACTAGCTGTGTGACCTTGGGCAAGTCACTTAACCCTCATTGCCCCACCAAAATAAATAAATAAATGAATGAATGAATGAATGAATGAATAAATAAATAAAGAGCAAATAACTTCATCAAACAAAGACACTCTGGCTTATGAAGAGCCAATTTACTAAGGTCCCAGGCAAATGACTGAGAGCATCATGTACGCATCCCTAAGAGCAAGAACTGTATCACAAATCATCATTTTCATGTCTCACTCTTGTTCTGCTAACCAGTGGCCACTGAAGTGGGGAGGGAGGGGAAGGGAAGAACTTCTCTCTCTAGTGTCTTCAGGTTCCCTTCTCTATGTACTCAGAGGAATGCATTTCCCCCCAAAAAAACAGTCATTAAACTCAGTGAGGTTGTCAGGTCAGTCCAGAATTCAGGCCATAATTGAAGGTGATCTGTTAATATGAAACTCAAAATTGCAAACAGCCGACTTGTAAATTACTTATAGAATAAAAACGAACATTTATCAAATATTATTAAATGCCTACCATGCACAAGGCATATCAATTTGTAAGCTGGAAACTGTGCTGATAGTAACAGAGCCAGATTTCCTTTTTTTGTTACTTAAAAAGCTTAAGTCACAAATATCTTATTAGTGTATATTTCCAAGCATCTAAAAGAAAAATATCCAATGGTATGCCATGCAATGGTCTGCAATGATACTGATGACAAAATGTGCAAGAAGAGGTTATTATCAGAGAGGTGAGGCCCAGAAAAGAAGGTGGGTTAGTCACCTAAGGAAGGGTAAAGGATAACTTAAGGACAAGCTGGGGGCTGGCCTAGTATCCGTGGAATATCAGAACATCCACAGGAAGATACTCAGCGGGTAGGAGGGATTATGGGGAAACCTTGGATAAGAGGTAACACAGGATGAGAGGGAATGGTTGGTCTGTGATCAGTTTCAAAGAAGGAAGCACATGCATCAGTGGGATCACATAACCATGCTTCACTCCAATTAATGCTCATCTTTTATTTGAGCCAAATTAAATCAACCTATAGAAATTTTCTAACACATGAAACTGTCTAACAACTGCCTAGGTGTTGATCCAATGTCTTGGGAAGCTTTTTGTAAACCTTAAAGGGCGATGGATATGTTAGTGTTATTTACTGATAATTACATAGGTCCTTGACTAAAGTAATGGGTCTCCATCATATAAACATGACTGAGAGTGGTTCCCACATACATACAAACATACAATAAAATTATGAGAGTTCTCAAATGATACATAGGATTAACCAGTGCCAATTTCTACCCAGCATAATAGGAAATAAGTTTACTGAGTGCTTCCAGACCTTTACAGATTCTGCAAAGAATGTTGCCTTCTTCTTAAGAATATTTCCTTTTACACTAGCATGAGAATTGGAAGCAAAGCTAACACATATAGCATAGCAGCACTCCCTGGGAAGTCTTCTTTACACATAATCCTTTTCAGGTTTTAAACTCTACAAGCTATTTTCAGCATAACCTTGTTTACACAAGGTAAAGGCAAAGATTAGCTCCATCTGGCTCATCAGTAAAAAAAAAAAAATCTACTAATGTACAATAGCTATGTGTGCTTTAAATCATTCTGAATCACTTTAAATCACTTTGGCAACTCCAAACATTTCTCCCCAAAGCTCTTGTAATGCAGCCAACTTGACATTCAGCGTGCAATTAGCAAATATGGAGTATTGTAATCACAGGGGTAAAATGGATTTCATCATTGTATCAACAAATGTGCACAATTACTTTAGAAAGAATTATCCAATTTTATTCAAAATTATCCAGGATTATTCAAAGCTTACTTGGTCTCTCTTGCTCTTGTCTCAAATTTTACTGCTCCAAAATTTTTCTTCCATGGAGGCAAAGAGGCAGAAATAACAAACGGATGGCTCAGTCTGGAAAAATGGTATAGTACTTCTAGTTAACATTTAAAGCAAAGGTTTAAATGATTGGTTATCAAAGTTTTTGTAAAAAAAATTATCTGTGGATTTCAATTATATGCAATGTTCCTAATCCACCTTCATTAAAATTTCCATGTTGGCATGCGTAGCAGGGATCCTAGCATCTCAAATGCTGCCTCCACCTATTATAAGCTCTGGTAGGCCTTACCTAGATGGAAAGACTTTGAGTACAGGTTGGCGATGAGCCGTATGCCTATTTTCTAAAGCTAAGTTCAGAGAAGCCAATCACTGGGCTGACCATAGCAACTTCAGAAAACAGTCTTGAGTCACAGAGGGTTATAATTGGCCTTGGTGATAGGAATAGCTACTAAGATAGATGAAAGCATGGCACATTTAAGTGTTGAAGCATTCCTATCCCACATGACCACTGGTCACTCAGTGTTCCACTACATGTATTTATAAATTCCAAAGGTTTTATCACCAAAGTACTTTTTTTTTTTTTTAGTGAGGCAATTGGGGTTAAGTGACTTGCCCAGGGTCACACAGCTAGTAAGTGTTAAGTGTCTGAGGCCAGATTTGAACTCAGGTCCTCCTGACTCCAGGGTCGGTGCTCTATCCACTGCGCCATCTAGCTGCCCCCACCAAAGTACTTTTAGAAAATTAATTTTGTTCTTATTCTTACCTCAATAAACACTAATCTCTTCTCCCAACTCTTGTTCATTTCTAGATAGAAAGAAAAACAGAAAATTATAGCTAGCATTTACACAAGGCCTTAAAATTTACAAAACACTTTCTTTACCTATATTCTCTCAATCGTGCTATTAACCTACTCATTTTATGGGTGAGTGAGTGACTTACCTGGGGCTACCTTTATGGGCCTTAGTTTCTGCATTTATAAATTGACACTGGGTAAGATCTTCTAGTTTTAAGATTCAATAATATGTAATGAAGTTTCATCATGACATGAAAGGCATAAATAGAAAATGCAAGATTTATAAAACAAACAGACATTTGGCATCTCTTCTCTTGAAGTTCTATTAAAAATGATACTGGGGGCAGCTAGGTGGCTCAGTGGATAGAGCACCAGCCCTGGATTCAGGAGTACCTGAGTTCAAATCCGGCCTCAGACACTTAACACTTACTAGCTGTGTGACCCTGGGCAAGTCACTTAACCCCAATTGCCTCACTAAAAAAAAAAATGATACTGAATTAAATGTATATATAATCTCTTGAAGTTATTAAAATGATACTGAATGACACATGTACACATATATGTACATACACACATACACAAATACTTTTCATTTTATTGGTTTCACTAAGATACTTCCGTGGCATCTGATTTCATTGGTGTAGGTACTCCCTACACTGATGCCAATTACCATTCTCCTGTGACTTTATAGAAGGTTTTCTAGAACTGTGATGAATGAAAAAATAATCACCCTGAAGTCAAAGGATAAACCTCCCCAGACTTAGCTAGACTGGTCCCTGAACAACAAACAAGAAGCCCATCACCAGGCCAATACTTGAAGTCATTCTAGACTGCTGTACTCACCAGAGCTTGTTCTTTGGTACTAGGGACCTTCAAAATCTTGGGCCATACATCTATGCCACGAGTCATCGGAGGATAACTGTGAGTTTAATTGAAAAACTTTTCCAAATGCTTTTTTGGAGGTAGGATTCACTGCATAAATATAGTATAATTTATTCTACATGTCCTTTCCTTTAATAAATAAATTAAAAATAAAATAAAGTATACCATAATCCAAAAGCTCGTCCAAAGAAAATGAAGCTCATGCATCAACCCTGCATTCAAACCAAGAAACAACACCAGCTCTCAAGATGGAAAAGTTTTCAGAAAAATAACTTACCTGTGAATGTGTAATGTGGACAGTCCATTCTCAGAAAGCAAAGACAGAATACGTCAACTCTCCCACCTCTACAAAATCTAGAGTTTGTAGATCTCATAATCCAGAGTGACTCAGTGACAACTGGGTTGTCGAATCCTTAGGACCAGCATGCTGCCGTTTATGAGTGAAGGTCCAGACAGGCAGAACCCCTAGCGTTACCAGAACTCATCTAGCTCTGCTGGAAGGTCAGGTCACCTCTAATCATCTTGGCTGGTCCTCAACCAACACTCAGGGCCTGTCTCACGTCAGACTCACACCATCTGGATGATACAGAACCAACCCAGGCTTCTTCCTCATTCATGCCTGTACTTTCTTCTGACTCCTCCTTTTCACCTGTTGCATTCCAACCACCAGGAACCTCCATCCTGGGGCCTTCATCTCCTCATTGGTGATCACTTCCCTGGGACCACCATGTTAGGTAGGGCCCCAGCTATGCTCCACCTTCCTTCTGCCTGGACCCTCAATGAGTTCTTCTTTCTTCTCATACCCTTTCTCCCTCACCCTTTTCTTTCTTTCTTTTTTTTTTTTTTTAGTGAGGCAATTGATGGTTAAGTGACTTGCCCAGGGTCACACAGCTAGTAAGTGTTAAGTGTCGGAAGCCACATTTGAACTCAGGTCCTCCTGAATCCAGGGCTGGTATTTTATCCACTGCACCACCTAGCTGCCCCACCACCTTTTTTTAATGTATTATTTTCTGTTATTAGAACAGCCCTACCTTTGAGAGAAAGAACCATCTTACTTGAATGTATAGGTAACCTCAGAGTACCTGGCACTTAGTAAGACCTTAATAAATGAGCTCTTTCTTTCTCATCTATCTATTCATTCATCCTTCTAATTACCTACCTAAGATCTGCTCTAAACTTTTTGTCCCTTATCCACAAATGCGATGATGTGTGGAAAGCATTTAGCAAACCTTGAAATACCATAGAAATGCCAAATGTTATTAGTGACCATCGTGAAAATACCTCAAAAGCATCAGAATGTTAAGTCTCTTTCCTTCATAGTAAAGAAGATAGTTCCCCCATTTCATGATTATCCTGTCCCAACACCCCTTCACCCTGCAATGTGCATTTAAATCCAGTTAGAATTACGTCCCTCTTTTTCAAGGCTATAATTGTTTTCTTGAATTCATTGGTTTCACGAGCCACTTCCCATAGCATTCTTTCTCCTTTCTTTCCCCCACCCCACTATTCTGTTTTAGATTAAGTTTACAAGAAGTGGAAGAATACTGATGGCTCACTATTTATTAAACGAAGATCAAAAGCCCCGAGTTCTCTATTCTTAAGTCTCCTCAATTCTAAGTGATTGTCCAACATTCCAGAAGGTGTTCTTGCTTTCCATGCCAAGATCTAAGAATCCCTTGGCTTTTGATCATTTTTCTCTTCCCCCTTCATTTCCTTGAGAATATCTTATTTTAAAAAAAAGATCTGTGAATGTATAAGGAATCTGTCATTTCTTTCAAGATGGGATGGAGCTACCACCTCTGGATAACAATCTGTTCTATCACTTCATTAAGTCCTAAAGAGTCACCTATACATAAAAGATAAGCAGTCACCTGATATTGGCTGATTAAAAGCTTGTGCACGCCATTATCCCAGTTACCCCTTGGTCCCTTTTCTCCCTGGAAAATCCTTATCTGGGAAGGCTAACAGTAGTGGGTACAGAAGGGGTACAAATTAATACTTCTGAGTAAAAAAAAAAAAAATCTCTACCTTGATAGTTCTTGAGAGAGACAGAGATGGAACCAGAGAGGTAGCTGGGTTGAGAGAAACAAAGGGACCGCCACTACCTTGCTGTCTTGAAATTCCCCGTTTGTAGCAGAAACTGGTACAATGAGACATCAGGCCTCCAGTGGTATCTGAAGTGCGCTGACTCCAACACCTTGACACTCAATGCTTTTTTCCCCCTATACAAGAAGACTGATTCTAGTTCATTTCTGGGATCAAAAGCATGAAAATGTTCCCAAGGCTTACGTTCTAACAAATGTCCTAAAAAAGAACAAAAGAACTCTTGAGATATTTTTCAAAATTTTGGTGATGGAAAAGTGCCACGTGTCATTTTTTAGTTTCTGAAAAGTGTGTCTGAAGGTGGGGGGGGGAAGGGGAGGGGATTGTAACATTTTATATAAAGTCCTTTAAAAGGATTCGGAGATGAAATTCATCTTCTCAAGACATGGAAATCACAACTCAGTAGCATCAACTGAAACACACAGATAATGACATCGTAAAAGTAATTATTTTTTGAGAAACAATAGGATTCATAGATTTGGCATTTACAGGAGCATGTATATATACCCCTTTCAAGGCTGAGAAGGAAAACACTTTTGTATTTGTTTCTTGAAATTAAAACTGCCATATTTCTGATAACAAATATACCGGGTATTTTTGGCCAATAAAGCCATTTCAGAATGATAAACTGAACACAAAACAGAAGACTTCATCACTTCTGTGATACGGTGGAAACAATTTCAAAGGAATAATATTGCTTTTGTCATACCCGCCTGTACTTTAAGAAGGTCTGGGACAGATGCTAATGGTGGGAATATGTATATTGAGGGAAACTAATAAATTAATTAGAGCACCGCATAGGGATAAGAACTGAACTTGTGATTTCATTGGTAGAGGGCACTCCCGGATAAGGAAACTCTACCAATGCAGGTAGTACCTTTTCTGTGCAAAGTTAAGTGACCTGCCCAGGGCCAGGATGTATCAGATGTATCACCTCAGTCTTCTTGGCTCCAAGGCCATTCTCTACCCACTATGCCACTACACACTTAATTCTCACTATTAATAAATCATACTCCAGGGGGCAGCTAGGTGGCACAGTGGATAAAGCACCGGCCCTGGATTCAGGAGGACCTGAGTTCAAATCTGGCCTCAGACACTTGATACTTACTAGCTGTGTGACCCTGGGCAAGTCACTTAACCCTCATTGCCCTGCAAAAACAACAAACAAAACCAAAACAAAAAACCAAATAAATCATACTCCAAATCCTGGGGGGTGTGATCATTACAGACTTTGCTCATTCTAGGTACCACCAAACATGTTAAAGGAAGGGAGGGATTTTTATTTCTCTCTCTAGGAATGATTTGGGCATCAGCCCAGGCAGGGGTCATCATTAATGATAGCCAGTCATTACCTGTGGAGAGGCTGGAGGGTGTTGAGAGGTTGTAAGGAAGGTGTTAAGTACTAATTATTAAGCACTAACTAGCAAATTGCTACCTGTTCATCCAGGCCACATTCACAGCAAGTCATGGTGCTATTTTCAGGGTATTCTGAGAAATACTAATTCCCAGGAAATTCACAACAAATGACAGCAGCCAGGCACATTAGCAGTAGAGGAAATTCAGCGTGTCTGGGGGAAAGATACAAATTTAAGAAAATAAATTGTGATCACATCAATTAACCAAAATGAAGCCTGAAACATTTGAGGATAGAGTTTAATTTCACAAAAAAGCAGTGGCGATCTTATTTTAAAACTATTTAACGAAGAGTGTCTCATTGACATACAGGATGTTAAAGCTGGGAGAGATTCAGACCCAGTTCAATTCTCAGTTTACAGATGGGAAGCCTAAGGACCAGAGGTTAAATGATCTATGCAAAGTCATGCATCTAGTTACTCACCAGAGGCAGGATCCAGTCATCCTCTATCAGACTATGGGCATTTCCTCCAGATTTAAGCAATGACAAGTATAACCGGCTGCCTCAAAGCTGAACTGTAACTACTACTAGAGCGTAAGCTCCTTTAGGGTAAAATTATTATTTTCCCTTTCATGTAAATTCTCTATAACTCAGCGTACACTAACTGCTCATGTATTAAGCACTGACTAATCATTCATCTGACTGACCCAACGGTCAAGATAAGCCTTGCAGTTCTTCCCAATCTGGTTTGTGTAAAACTCAACAGAAGTCTAAAATTTTGTAGTTTTACAGTTTATATATATTTCAACTTTTACAAAATCACTACAATGTTTTTAAAAGCTCAGGCTTTTTCTATCAGAAAATAGTTGTCTCATTTATCTGGCATCAGCAGGGAGTGAATTGTTATATTTGGCATTTTTTGGATAGATGACACTCCTCTCAAGCAAAACCAATCATGTCCCCAGTTTGATAAAATTCTAAAATGCATTGCCCCTGCCTTATAACTGAATCCTGTCTTAATCACCATAGAACTTCATAGTTGAAAGGGTCCTTGGAAGATCCTTTAACACAGCCCCTTCATGTTACAGGAGACTAAAGAATAAGTCCTTTGTCTGACCTCTCTGGGCTCCAGTTGTTAAGGTGCATCATCCCCACCACAAAAATCAACAATGGATTCTGTGGCAACGCCCTCAAAACTTAAGGCACACAAATGGTCCAAGATTACCTTGTTCTCTTTGGGGCGTACCTGCTTTTCCTTCATTTCTCTCCTCTTCCTGAACTGTGAAGTTGTGAGCTATCATTTCTGTGAGTGGCATCCTTCTTATAATTTGTCACAGTACGGGAAACCAAACACATTAGATTCCAGAGTAACGAGAGTCGACAGGTTCTGAGTCAGAGTTTCCAGGAGTTTTAATAATCGCTTGCATTTAAATAGCATTTTACATATATGATTTCATTTGTACGACTGTGAGGTCAACAGCATAAGTATTATTACCTTGACTTGACAGAGGAAACACGTTCAGAGAGGTTGTTATTTTGCTGAGGTCACTCGGTAAGTGGTGCTGCTGTGGTTCAAACTCAGATCTTTGGGCTCCAAGTTCAGCACTTTCTCATAAGCTCCGGGTTCTTGGCCCTGCGCTAAGGAGCTTCAGCAGCTGAATGAATTTGATGCTACTGCACCTAGGTCACTCAGTACCAAGCAACAACTTTGAAAACCAAGAAAAACGGGGGGTTAGAGGAGGGGCATTTGAATCAAGAAAACTGGACACAAACCGATTGACACAATTGACTCTCTTAAGCTACAGGTGCACCAGCTCAGCATCATTATGGGTTTTCACAAAGGGAGCTTGCTGGGGGCAGCTAGGTGGTGCAGTGGATAAAGCACTGGCCCTGGATTCAGGAGGACCTGAGTTCAAATCCAGTCTCAGACACTTGACACTAGCTGTGTGACCCTGGGCAAGTCACTTAACCCTCATTGCCCCCGGCCCCCCAAAAAAGGAGCTTCCTACACCAAAGAAGTCACAGGTCTTGACTTCACTCCCCCCTAATTCTATATCTAGAAATAAAACAATATTGTGGGATTTTGTCCCCTGAAAGGAACTTAGATGATCATTTTGTACAGTGATTCTTAATCCAGGGCCAAGGGGCCTCTAAGAGTTCTGTGGATGGATTTCAAGTTTTCCAAGAACTTGGAAAACCGAACCCCAAACACTTTATTTTCACTAACCTCTCATTGAAATTTAGCATTCCCTTTAATTATTTAAAAATGGGATTCTGAGAAGGGATCCATAGGTCTCACCAGGCTGCTCAAGGAGCCAAGGGCACAAAGAAGGGCAAAGATCCCCTGATACAGGTGTCAGTAAATAACAGGGCCGGGATGTGAACCTGGGTGCTCTCACTCCAAATTTAGGGCTCTTTCCCCTGCAGCAGGTAGCGTGCATATGAGCGCTAGGGATGATGACCCCAACAGGAAGACCAATCAGCAAATTCATGCACAGTGATTCTGTTCAATCATCTAGGCCTCAGGCTGCCTTGGTTATCAGACTGTGAAAGCACATTCACTGACCTTGGCTCCTTGGAATTAAACAAACCCTTGTAAAACCCAAGAAGATCCAAATATAAAGGACTTCCCAGGTGAAAAATCTTTGCCCAGAGCGCCAGTCTACCAAAGCGTGAGCATAAGAAAAGTGACTGCCAAGTCAAAGGGGAAGGCAACACATCTTTGAAATCATCGTAGCAACAGGGTCCCTACCCGAGAGAACTAATTGGCTACTGAGCAAGTTCTCCATAAGTGCCCCTGCCACGCCCCATGGCAAACATACGGCCCAGACAAAGGAAATTCCCAAACCATGCATGACTAGAAAATACCCGAATGCACCTGAAAAGAGGGTTTTGGAGCAGCCTCAAGATTTATGTTTGAAACTTCCCTTTTTTTGCTACTGGATTCAGATTTCTTTCTGTGCCTCCTTCAGGGAAGGGATGCAATTTATAGCCATCTGCTGATAACAACAAATCTACACACACACAGACACACACAAGCAAAAATCCCGACAACTGAATGTCCTATGGAGCTTTTAAAAAATGTTATCTGACTTATGGTTAGGGCATAAATCCTTATTAGCTTCAGGAATAGAAAGGTAAATACCCCAAATCACCGATTTGTTAACTGTGCAAATAATATACATTATAAGCCATGGCTGGGATTTGCTCTCTAGCCGTAGAACACAATGCGGTTGTAAATATGGTGTCCATAAATAAACAATCTTGTGCCTCTCATCAGTCATGCAAGAGATGATGAGTGCTTTCAGACAGGGGACCCATCGGCCATGGTGCTGCTTCTCCCAAGCCTGTGTGGATCAGAGGACTTTGTTATTTCTGCCTCACCTGTTGGCCTACAAACTATCCCTCTGCCTTCCAATTCTTATCCGATTTTTTAAAAAATTGGCGATTTAAGTTATTCTGTCCAGAATCTCCTGTGAACAAATTCTGGATGTTTCTGTATATCGAGATCTCATTGTTTGACATTCAAAAGACTCCTTGTGCTAGTAATCGTACAGAATACAAAGTCTGTACCCAGAGATTCCCGCCCCCCACCCCTCCACCGTGCTACCCTGGCCACACAATTTTAGCACAGAGTATTCCCCTTCTCTCATTCTCAGTATTTTTCTCCTTTGAGTCAGGCAATAAGGTCATACTTTTCATGTGTGTACATGTATACATACTTTTCTTATATATGTACATCAATGTGAATATAATTTCCATATACATATATATACATACACACACGAATATATATATACATACACACACAAATATATATACATACACACAAATATATATATACACACACACAAATATATATATACATACACACAAATATATATACATAAACAAATATATATATACATACACAAATATATATATACACACACACAAATATATATATACACACACACAAATATATATATACATACACACAAATATATATACACACACAAATATATATATACACACACAAATATACATACACACACAAATATATATATACATACACACAAATATATATATACATACACATACAAATATATATACATACACATACACAAATATATATATACACATACACACAAATATATATATACATACACACAAATATACATACATATATATATATACACACACATACATGCACACGCACACACATGATGGGTGTTATTGAGCTGGCTTCACGGTCAAGAAGACCCAGGTTCTGACTTGGGCAAGTTATTTAATTTCTCAGGATGTCAGGGTAAAAAGTAATAACAGAAGGAGCTTCATCCCTGCCAGTTCTCTATGTGAAGGAAATCAGAGGCTCTGGTCCCAAATATATGCTTGTTTGAGTGTATGAAAAGCAAACATCATTTTCTTGCCTGGCTCTACAGAGAAAAACAACTGGGCAGGGGGAAGGGAAACACTTCATGCTAAAATGATGCAGCTGAAGTGGCCTAAAGCGGAAGTGTGTGGGGTGTGTGTGTGTGTGTGTGTGTGTGTGTGTGTGTGTGCAGGAAAACACCACACTAGCATTTTCACTTTCGAAATCCTCTCTTGTGAAGTTGCTTTCAGCTGCTGTGCAGTTTTCTATAACAGAGACTCTTCCTCTTGCCAATACAAACTCTCCCTGTGCAGCTGCAGCAGTACTGATAATTTTCATTCTCCAGCCCTCTCTAACAATGTACCGCCCCTCTTGCCCCCACAGGATGCTGGGCATGGTTCAGGGTTTAAAAGCTTCTCAGAAGGGGTGCCCAGGGATGACACTCTTGTTAACTTCAAAAGCAGAACTGCTCTAGGTGGTTTATAGCAGACGCCGATTGCCTACAGGGAGTCAGTGAGAGCTCCTTTGGGAACTCTGGTCAGTCTTACTCAGGGGCCTCGCTGTGGCACAGAGGCTACTTGGGGCTCTCAAAAGCAATGCCAGGGGAGGAAGAAAAGTTTTTGACAATGGTTCCAGCAACAGATGTACATCTGTCACCATCCAAACTCGGATGTGTGTTTGCAGAGGCTCATCACCAGAAGGTTGGTCACTGATCTGGCTGATAAAATGTCAGGGTAACTGATAAAGACCTTAATCTAAACACCAATGATGGGAAAATCCACACCAATAAAAATCACAGATCTTCAAGTGTTGAAATAAATAACATATGTTGGATAAGAGGAGAAACACGATCTTCAGAAAAATCTGATTTTCTTGATATGAAATATGCTCTTAAGAGTTGAAATCATCCTTGATTCTAAAAGGATAAATAATAATACTCATGCACATCCACATGACACTTGAAGGTTCATAAATGTTTTCTTCACAACAACCTTTCAAGGCAATCTAAATAATGTCCCCATTTTATAGACAAGGAAATAAAGCTCTAAGGGGTTGACGAGTCAGGTCTCGACTCCAACTTCAGCTTTCCTTTCAATGTCCTTCTATTCTGCCCAAAAGATTATATGGAATAAGTCACTTTAGAAAATTTTAAAATGCTTTATATGTGACATGTAATAAATGAGTCATTATAGCAAACATTAAAGTGCTTTATATACAACATGAAATAGATATGGAATGCCAATATCCAGAACACGCATTTTTATCCAGAGAGAGGGATAAAAATTTAGGTCAAAAGTGACTTTTTCCTTAGGTGAGTATACTAGGGAATCTCTAGAAGATCTTTGAATTAATTTGTTAATCTTTTCACGAGTTATTACATTTCTTTTCAAGCATAATGCCTTATGAAATTTTGTCTTAAAACAACCACTAAAAGGCATAATGCAAAATAGTTCATTTTATTTTAAAATGCCTACATATTTACAATAAAAATTTTATCATGCACCATAACTTCTCGATTGTTAATTTTAAAGATCAAAAAGAGTTAAAAATCATAAAGAATTTCAATTCCACTGCCTACCTACCAAGAAGCTCAAGGTTAACCAATTCAAGAAACATGAAGCACCAGAAATATGCAAGGCAGTGTTAGAGACTGGAAAATACCAAATAACCAAGAATAACAACTTCATGTTTTACCATGACTAGCAACAGGGCATTAAGAGGGCACCCTACTCAGCTTTTGACACTATATATGCAATTTTAACATAAAATCTGATTCCCAGGTAGTCTTATTCTGACCATTAACACGCATTAATTAGCATTTTAAAGAGAGGTAGCTTTAAAAATTCTAGGATTTCACTATGGTCCATGGTATAAAGGTTTATTATTTTGACAACTGATATGATTGATGGCCAGCCAAAAAAAAAAAATGCTGTCAGCAGGGAGAACAGTGGTAAACTGCCAACATTCAGTGAATCAACAGAAGACTTTAGACCAGGATAAGTCCTTGATGATTGCCTGCATTTCTGTAATGTTCAAGTTCTTAAAGGTCACTGAATTTTATAATTATCTCCAAACAATTTTCTCCACGGTCATTTAAGCTTTGTCTAAACAGCTGGGTATGTTGCCAGGCAACATCACCATCCCCGCCACTTAGTTTTGCTTCCAAAATAACTTCTGTGGCATCAGAAAAATCACGGTAGGAATGAAGGCTTTTATCTGTTGGGTGGAAAGAAATAAAAAAATCATTAAAGCTCTGTCTCAAGTAATTTAAATTGAAGTCCACATCATGAAGAGGAAGTCTTGGGACGGATATTTTAGTACTTGTGTGTTGTTAACCACAACCTCCCACCCACCAAAAAATAAAACCTACCCAAATAAATAGGAATTATTTTAAGAGGGCCAAAAGAGTCGACTCCATGTGACACGACAGTTACCATAAAGGGCTTTTCTCCTTTTACTCAATTTGCAAGCTACGAAATATTCTTCTTCTTTTGGTGACTATTGTATAATTTTTAAAAAATTACACTGGGCCAGATAATGTTTAGCATCTGGTTAAATGTGATTATACTCTCATTAAAATGGCAAACACATTCCATGATTAAGCCTCTCAGTACAATGCTTACCTCCTGCCAGTTCTACTTGTGTTGAATCAGAACGTAGTTTCCATTGTATCTTTCCATTCGTAAAGGTCTGACTGCTGGTTCTAATGGAAATGGTATCAACTTTAAGCCCAACTGACCCACACTCAAACTTCCAAGAAATGTAGGCAGATGATGATCCTTCTTTTCGAGCTAAGTAAACCTAGAAGGTAGGAAAACATGAAATGAAGTGAAATGAGGAACTGGAGAAAGAAGTAAACAAAGTTATAGAGACTAAGGTCATGTGATCATTAGACAGCTAAGTGGTTTGGGGAAACCTAGTTTTTTCATACTTCAAAGTCTATTAGTTTAATCATTCATCAAGCATTTATTAGGTGTCTACTCTTTTCTAGACACTGCAGTTACAAAATACAAAAATGAGACAGTCCTTATTTTTAAGGAGTTTACATTCTATGGTAATTTCTCGTTTTTCCTTATTAAGAGAAATAGAAAGATGGACAGAAAAGATCTGAATTCCTCTGGTCTGAACTCAGACCCTGTAGGATTTTAATCACTGAACAAATACATATATAAATGTAGAGTAAATACACATAGAATAAATACAAAGCAAATACAAGGTTGTTAAGGAAGGCACGGGAAAGGATTCACATAGGAAGCAGTGTTTGAGATGGACAGTTCAAGAAGAGAAGGCTTCCAGAGGCAGGGGTGAGGAGAGGTATGGAGAAAGAGGAAGTGTTGTGTGAATAGCAAGAAGGGTAATTTGTATGGACTGTAGCATGTGGGAGGGGCAATAATGTTTAATTAGCCTAGGAAAAACTAAACAATTTCTATTTTTTCCTAGACATAACTGGAGCCACAGGAGTTGATGGAGTGACAAGGTGAGAGCTGTGATTAAGGAAAATCGCTTTGACAGCAGAGTGGGGGATGGACTGGAAGCACCAGGACCAGGTAAGAAGCTGACGAGGGCCCAAATAAGGTGGTTGTTATGGTCAGCCATGAGAAGAGGCTGGAAGAGAAAAATATAAGTCAGGAAGAAACAGCAAGATCAGGCAATTGACTAGATATTTTAGAATCGAGGAGAAGCTGAGGACAGTGCTGACACTGTGAACCTGGGAGACCGGAAGACAGACGGTGCCTTTGTCAGAAATAAAATAAAGAAGCTTGGTTAGAAGGGTGGGCTTCTGGGAAAAGAGAGCGAATTCAGTTTTTGACAAGCGGAGTTTGAGATGTATTCAGGACATGGCGGAAGTGAAGGCTCTTTCTTGGCCTGGATCTATAGATCTCTGAGTTAAATGCCCAGAGATAGTAGTGAACCCATGGGAGCAGATAAAGTCAGTGAGAGAGGGTCTAGAGAAAAGAAATCCCAGGGTGGAGCCTATTTATTTATTTATTTTTTAATCCTAGGGTGGAGCCTTTTATTTTTTAAATAAAAAAAAGTTCTCTATGTCATACCTTTAACACCCTGGAAAAAATTTTAATGTTGACCGAATTCAAGAATCCTAGGAAATGTGGTCCTAAAAAGTGATAAGTAAACTGAATTTTTAGATTCTATTACCTATTTTTTTTGTTTTTTTTAGTGAGGCAATTGGGGTTAAGTGACTTGCCCAGGGTCACACAGCTAGTAAGTGTCAAGTGTCTGAGGCCAGATTTGAACTCAGGTACTCCTGACTCCAGGGCTGGTGCTCTATCCACTTTGCCATCTAGTTGCCCCTCTATTACGTATTTTGAGCCATGTCAATATTATTTCAATTCAAATTATTTCTAGGATTTTAATATTAATTCAGATTTTTTTGTAACTATGGTAAATCTTTTCTTAGAGACTTGAGCTGAGGAGAGTGAAGCAGGTATTCAGGCTACAAATGCTGCTCATTCTCCAGTCATTTTTAGAGCCAACTTGAAATTTGTGTACCTGATAAAAGGGTGCTCTGCTTACACTTAGGGCAATAGCAACACTCAGTTATTCCCTATTTAATTGGATTTTTCCTCAAAATGAACCTTTGGGAAGCTCTGGGGGCCTGTGAGACAAGTCAACAATGAGACTTGCTCCTTTCACTTAGCCGGTTAGGAGGCTAAATGAGAGAACAGTAGAATTTCAATCCAGCCAACTGTACTAAATGATCTAACCATTCTGAAGAACTGAGGAGCAAACATAATCAATTGCATCTTGTTAAACTGTTAAATTGTTAAACTTATCTAATCACAAGCTTGCCCCTTGGCAGGACAACACTACCAATGCATCAATGTAGGAGTTGCTGAAGAAAGAGCTAGAGTGGTGTATGAATTATTTGGAATTTCAATTATGATTTAATTTTTCCACAGCAATCAGTGTGTGTGTGTGTGTGTGTGTGTGTGTTTGTGTGTGTGTGTGTGTGTGTGTGTGTGTGAGACACGACTTTTTTGAAGATTTGTTTTACTTCCAGTTGGCAAAGAAGTCTTGTCCCCATTGAAGGAATGATGAACTCTGATAAATATATTGATCTAAATTAGAAGTAAAATTCTAGAATTATAGAAATTCCTAAATCGAAATGTAATGCTGCAACATGGCCCTGGATCATATCACATAATGAAATTTATCAGAGATGGAGACCAACAGGTGTCAACGGTCTGAACACTCACCTGATTTAAAGCCCACTTAAAAATCTATTAGCAATGATCAAGGTTAGATTTGGAAAAAATGGGCCTCTTGTAAAAGGTATGCTTACTATCAGATGTGCTAAGTGTGGTTTCAGGATGTGTCAGAATCTTATAAACAACACAAAATCAAGTGAAATAAGTGCTTACAGCCAAAGGAAGACAGACTGCATACATACTAAGATGTAAAAACCTGTCTGGGTGATTGTATGAGTCAATTAATTTAATCATTTTGCTTGGTGCAGGTTAATTTGCATACCAGCATATTTTTCAGATTGCATTCACATAACAGCTTGTTCATTATCACCATTTCTTGCCGTGCACAGAGCTTAGCCTCTTCACACACCTGTGGTTTGGTTGGGGGCACCAGGGAGGAAGGAAGATGACATGCTTTACTGACTGTCACAGGCTAGATGGGTTTGTCAGCTGTTGGGGTTTCCCAACAGCGAGTTATGACAAATTAGGCTTTGAAATTATGAGTGTTGTTTTTTAGTAGGTTCTTAAGTTCTACCTAGGCTGTCAGTATTCGTTCCATTTAAACTTACTATATAGTACTCTAACCTACAGTCAGTCAATCAGCAAACATTTATTAAGCACCTTTGATATGCCAGGCATTGTATTCATGCTGGGGGATTATAAAGACAGAAATGAAAAGTCTCTCCTCCCAAGGAGCTTAACTTCAATTGGTGTCCACACAAAGCGTCCACACACAATGAAAGTCAGTGTAAAGTAATTGTGGTAATGGGGGGGGGGGGGGGAAGACAGGAAAGGCCTCGTGGGCAGGGTGTGAACCATCCAAGGCCCAGCTAAAGACTGTTCTCTATGGATACCTAGCACAGAGAATTTGCTTTTCAAAGTACTTTGCTGAACCAAGTCTGGGTGATAGCACCTGGCCCTTTAACATCTCATGCAGGTTGGTGACAAGCTCCTACAGAACTTCAGGGATGATTTCATTGGACAAGCAAAGACTTCACAAATGTTTGTGTGTTGTTTTTTTTCATTCATTTGATAATTGAGCTGGTAAAGTGCCGGCAAAGAATTTCCAAGGTCCCCTTTCCAGCTGATGAATTTTGCTTAATAGAAAACCAAGTGGTTTAAATTGTCACCGACTTCACCACGTATTGTCAGTGACACTGAAGGAAGCCGACAAGCCCTGCCAAGAGGACGGCAGTTTCCCATATAAAAAAACTCCTTAAGAGCAGGACAGTGTTTTAGTCATCTCTGTGCCTCCCACAGCACCCAAGGACATCCTGTGGAGAAGGCATTCCCACACGAACTGGACGAATGTCTTGCACGCACTTTGACACCTAGAAGTACAAAGATCCCACGCACTGATCATTCTTCAGTTAACTTTTCTCTGAGGACTACTGACATCATGTCAGTAGTCAGCCAGGTCAACACACATTTATTAAGCACTTACTGCATACCTGGCATTGTGCTCACTGCAGAGAATATAAAGAAAGGGAAAACAAGATCCTGCCCTTGAATTCTAAAGAGGGAGACCATCTGCAAGACCTGTACGCAGAAGACACAGTCAGGGTAAAGGGTGGGGAACCAAAGCAGCACTTCATCAGCGCTGGCTGACTGATTAGCAAAGGCCTCCTTCTGAAAAGGGGCTAGGAGCTTAGTGCTGAAGGAATCCAAGGAAACCCAGGCACTGGCCCTGGATTCAGGAGGACCTGAGTTCAAATCTGACCTCAGACACTTAACACTTACTAGCTGTGTGACCCTGGGCAAGTCACTTAAACTTCACTGTGAAGAAGAAAGAAGAAGATGACAAAGAAGAAGTAGTAGAAGTATATGTGGGGGGAAGGGAAGGAGAAAAGAAAGCTGGAATTGTCCTTGAAGTGACCCTAAGCAGTTAGAAGTGATATCTGGTTGCAGAGAGATTTCCCTATTGGAAATGTGCCTTTAAAATAACCGTGGTAGGGAAAAAAAACATGGTGAGAAAATGATAGACAGACAGATGGATATATTTTTTAATTTGACATAGAGGAGCCCAACTAAAATGTAAAGTGAGGCCAAGATCTCTTAGTTTTACTTCAAGAGTTAGTTAATCCAAATAAAAAGAACCCAAACTGGTGGTAAATCCAATGACAACAGAGAGACACAGAGCAAGCATTAGCAGAGACCAACAATAACAAGAGACCTGAGGAGTGTTAGGGAGATCACTTGGGAAAGGTGAGCCTAGAAAGGAGGGCCGGCCAGTCACGCAGCAAAAGAAGATGCACAGCCCGAGTGCTGTCTACCCACGGACCCAAGAAATGTGAAAAGACCCAAGCTTCCCATCTGGGGGGAGGTAAACCCTGAAGTATCTACAGGAAATGGGGACATGCATTACAAAAATGAGAAAGCAAAGATGGAGAGATTTCTTCATCAGGGAAATCACAGATTCACTAAAATATTGACCGCTATAAGCAACCAGTTAATGGAGAATGGCAACGAGAGTCCTCAAGACAGGCTGTGCCATGCAGACAATTACCATTTTCCAGTCCGTCTCGACTTTTCTGAACATAGATTCCATTTTCCAAACACCATTTTCCCATCCAGAAATTTTTTCATTACTACTTGAAACTCGGACATAACAATCATTCACTGGATCATAAGTGAGGTGGAAAAGCTTAGCCGTTTTCTCCTCTCCAGATGGTATGAACACAGTTTCTTTTCTCTTAACAAAAGAAAACACAATTATTTTTCCCAAATAAATGAGAAGAAATGGATAGAGAGGTCTGGGCATGCACACAATAAGGCCTCTAAATAACAGATTTCTTAAAAATACCATCTCATCAACAGAGCGATACGGGGCGTTCCCAGAGTCTTAGGGTCGTCTTCAGCTATGGCTGAGTTCATGTTAAGCATTCATCTGTAAGAGGGAGTTTCTTCACTGAGGAGCACCCTATGCTAATGAGATCACAAGTCCAGATCCCATACCATTCCAATGACTAGAGCAATTTGGAATGACCACTATGTTTTAATTCTACATATTAAAGTAATTAAAATATTGTCTTTCTAGAAATCTTATTAGCGCCTGTTACATATGACCAATGCTTCCCACTTCCTCACGGTGATCAATAGGCCTCCTTTCTTCTGCTGACTTCACTGTGAAAATAAATACCAATAATGGGAGGCACTTAACCTACTTTCATCAACTATCATCAAGATAGAAGAATAAGGACATCTGTCATTAGAAGAAAAAGATATGAACTAAATAACTTTCACACATCTAACAGAACACAGTCACACATTAAATTAGATCCATTCAGATTATAACTTGTATAGAAATCAATGATTTAAATTACTGGTTGAATTTTGTCCTATTATTCCAAGACTGAACTGAAAACGGAGTCAAATCTATTACAGCAAATACTATGTGCAAAATGTAATTAGGATGACCCACCCCCTTCAGTCATATTGTAGAGAATCAACAATGACAAATTTTGAAAAACTGGGGGAACAGACTGACATTGATGGGGAAAATAATGGTTTTTAAAAGTGTACGTTTCTATATTTTTTTGTAGACCTATCTCCCCATTGCCCCATGCTTTCTACAAAGTAGATCACAAACTCTCTGAGGTCAGAGACCATATCTGACATATTTTCCCATCTTTTGCAATATTCATCAGAGTACCTTGAACACAGCACCTGCTCAAATATTTGTTAATTTGATTTAAACCACAGTATTTACTAGATTGAACAAATGTTATTTACATAGTAAATTACCTAGCAACAGGAATATTATTAACCAAAGAATAGCTTAAAATAACTACAATTCTACCAATAAAAATAATTTCTAATCAAAGCAAGAGGTTTGGAATCATTAGGAGAGATATTCCCTGTCATCAACAAATTAACTTCTCCCATTTTATCTCACAAAATTTTCATACAGTTTATAAAAAGAAGTAAAATCCCATTATAAAATATCATCTATTAAAGTCAATTGTTATGTTATCAATATGTCACTTTGTTAGCTGAGTGTTTTCCTCCTCCTAAATGCTGGGTACAGTCGGGTTTGTATTTGTGAAATCTAATGAAGTGCAATGATGGGTTTAAATGGAATATTTATCAATAAAATAAATTTCTCTCCTTAGTAACAGGAATACATATTTTTCAATATATAATGAATGTCTATAAAATCAGTTGTTTAAAGACAAACAATCCAGGGGAAAAGGAAGCATAACAGAATTCAATTTTTCTACATCTTCCCAACGAACTACAACTTAATGGGTTCCCTATGATGATAACCTAAGCAGGCTGAAAATGAACAAATGGTAGACACAAATAAGCATATTATAATCACAATATCAGAAGTCTTAACAAAGGATGGGACAGTTTCAAACCCTTATTTTTAAGAATTCCCAGAATTTCTGTAGTATAACTGTCACCAACTATTACTCCTCTTTATTCCTCCTCCAAAGCAATAAACTACTAATTCCCTCCAAATTTTTATGTTCTTTTAAACCATTACTTTGGGGGGGGGGGCAATGAGGATTAAGCGACTTGCCCAGGGTCACACAGCTAGTAAGTGTCAAGTGTCTGAGGCCGAATTTGAACTCAGGTCCTCCTGAATCCAGGGCCGGTGTTTTATCCACTGTGCCACCTAGCTGCCCTCTAAACCATTACTTTCTAATGTGAATTGATAGGGGGAAGTGTCAAAGCCATTATCCTAAGACCCAGAAGTACTCCCTAGGGTTGGCTTGGGTGAGGGAGGAAAGAGAAGTTCCTCCCTGTTAATGAATTAAATACCTCAGAACCCATTTCTCCTCTTTCTACTCTCCAAGCCACTGAACCCGAGATGCGGCCGCCAAGCTCTCCAGGCTTAGGAGTTTTAGGAGAGATGAATTCCACAAGCTCCACGATTATCCTGTGCAGGAGTTCCCTTCTTCGGTTCTCTGGTAAGGACAGTTGCCTCTGTGATTGCAGAAAAGGAAATAAAAAAAGAAAAGAAAAAACCCTGAAAGTGTATCTAAGTAAGATGAGGGACAGGGACGGAGGCTGCACCTGTCATCTCATTGGTCAAAGAAATTCCCAGAAGAGGAAACTCTCATAGTCAGTGCAGGTTGGTACTTTCTCAGCAATTTGGATGGCTGAGTTTTCTCTCACTAAGACAAAAAAGAAATTATTAAAATCTGGAATAATGTGTGGACCAAGAAGCTGGAAAAGGTAAGGAAAGAATGACAGAAGAAATGTGTGCTTCAATTTCAAGATTTATCTTTTTTTTAAAGACAATAAAATCAAATGCCCTCCAACTCATTTAAAATGATTCTCAACATGGTAGGAGTCGCTTAATCTCTTATTTTCCTCATTCACAACATAAAAAAAGCCGGACTACAACAATTCTAAATAATTAGAAATGGTTTAGAAACTCTAGCAAGTCTAACCCTGAGATAATTCTACATTCTACTCTGTTCTTATTTAAATTAGATGCATTGATCATTAACTTATATGTATTCAAAGATAGCATTCTGAACCTACTATTCCAACCAAATATTGTTCTCACATTTTAATACACTTCTTTACTAAAATCCTACGTTCTGATTTTCTTTTGCAAATCTATTTTTGAGCACACACTGAAGTCATTTCTGTACTCTATAAATAAAACATGACTGACACCGTTTGCCTAATTTCCAAATGCACACTTCTAAGACCCATCAATTTCTTGCTTCTGGAGCTAAGACTCCTGAAGGATATTTCAAAATTGTTCTATTCCACACTGCAAGATGTGGTCAGTCTATTTGGTGATAAAAATGCAGAAGAAATTTTGTAAAGTGAAAAAGTGAGATTCATATAAGAAATGAGATGGGTAAAGGCTCTAAACCAACCTCTCCCTCCCTCCCTCCCTCCCTCTCTCTCTCTCTCTCTCTCTCTCTCTCTCTCTCTCTCTCTCTCTCTCTCTCTCTCTCATACACACACACACACACACTTTCATCACCTACTAGGGTGTCTTCTTTTGAAGAAGGTACCTACATGAAATTACCCCTTTTTCAGGTTGTATGAAAGATCACAAGGACACATGAAATGACTTCTCAGAACTTCGGACCAATCAGGAGAAAAATTTGAAAAAGGATATTTCTTCCCAATTCAGGCTCTGAGTAAATCCCCTTTTGGTGATGTTCAGACAAACTGGAAACCGAGCCCCAAATAGGATGAACTTCAGAGAGTCAAAAGGTGATAGAGAATTCTCACAGAGAATAGAGAACTTGGAGTTACTACCTGTTCCCTTTAGTATTTGAAGAATATGTATGATTTCAGCAGTGTGGGGGTTCTGCTACCAGATGCCAAGCATCAACGGCCTTCAAGTTTTGGCTCCAAACTTCATAACCTTGCAGCCAAGCCAGACATGGGCTTCTCTGCACTTAGCCAGGGACAGATGGCAGGTATGGGGTTCTGTCGACAGGCCTATATTCTTCCTCTCCTGACTGAGTCTACAGTCTTGTGGGCATTCCATTTTCCACTGACTTTTATTTTCAATTCAGATCTCTCTACAGAGATCTGTCTTTGTTTTTATAGAAATAGTGTGCAATCACATACCTGCTTATTAAGGCCATTAATTGTTTCTCTAAGTAATTCTTCTTTAATTTGAGTTCTCCTAGAGACCACTTCTTCATGTTTACAGGAATATCTCCAAGTGACATCAACAATCTCAAATAGAAGAAAGGATACAGGCATTTGTCATGCTCAATACCATCAATACTTAGTTTCTGAATAAGCAGAGTACACAGCAAGCTAATATTTAGCAAGCTTTTCAAGATTATTCTTTTTAAATGTTGAAATATAGTGAGAAGATATTAATTTTCAAATTATAACCAGCATATTTCTAAGAGTAATTAGGAAATCAAACAAAATTTCAGAACCTGGCAAAAATTTTTTTCTATTTTATTTGGAAAGTTGATTTAGTATGCTTAAGTCATGAAGTAATTAAAATACCTTAATCATAATATATCTTAAATAGAAAAAAATATTTTCCCTACCTCATCCTTGGAGAATGCAATGATATAGGAGACCTTCTTCCCCCATCCTACTTCATAAAGGAGGGGTTTATCACAAACATTTTCACAAGCATCACAGTGTAACCATCGCTGCTGAGACGGAGAATATACTTCTGTCCAAACATGGTCTGCACAAGCAATAGAGGAGAAAGAGATCTGTAGCGGACTCCATCCTCTCTCTCTCTCTCTCTCTCTTTACAATATACATTATATATGGGCATGTATATATACGTAAATGCACATGTGTATATACATATGCTGTCTATAATGTAATATATGTGTATTACACACACATATTCACATATGAGAGGTAGCGAGGATTTTGTGTGAAATGTGTAATGGAAAACATGTTCCTTAAATTTTTCCTGTTTTATTGAAATACTTTAAAATAAGCCTACATTCTTTGTAATAACAACTCATTAACCAGTAGTCAAATTTAAGATGGACAAAAAAAAAAATCACTATGCTGCAACACAGACAGACAGGTAGGAAGATGGATGGATGGATAAAACATTTATTAAGCGCTTCCTATATTTGACAGACATTGAGCTACATGCTGGGGATACAAATACAAGTCCCAAAATGAACTCTGTTCAGGCAACGTTGTTGTTGTTTGACCTTCATTCTAGAAGAGGACCATGACATAGGAAGGTGATGTCATGATTTGCAGTGAATTGGGTTGAAGTGAGGCAGGGCTGGGCAAAGTCACCAGCATCACTGTCTCTTCCAAAGCCATCTGGGTCCAGTGGCAAGAGATACTTCAGGATGACTGGAGATGGATCTAGATGTTTAAGGTAATTGGAGTTAAGTGACTTGCCCAGGGTCACACAGCTAGCAGAATAAAGTGTAAAAGTTGGATTTTAACTTGGGTCCTTCTGATCCCAGGGCCAGTGCTCTATCCACTGCCCCTGCTAAATGTTAAAGCACGATGAAGTTATTAGTATTTCTTTTCATCTGAAATAAGTCCCAGCTTTAGCTGTATGTTCTGGGAGAAGCAGGAATTATGATAGAGGTGAGCCTGCCTCTACTCTCCTCCCTGACACTAACTGTTACTCTCTTTTAGAGGCAGGGATTGTCTTCCATTTTATTTTTTTTAATGAGGAGAATGATACGTCTACCTGACTCAAAAAAGCAAGCCAAATACACAAACCCCATCCCTTGGTGGGCAGAGAATAAGGATTCTATATCACGTAAGCTTTGTTCCATTATCTACATGCAGGGTCATGTACCTCAAACCACAAATGAGATATTTCTGAGAAAACATTCAAGGCAGGCTAAATCGGGGAACAGAGACCCCAGAGGACATGGTTACCAGTGGCATCCCAGACATAGCGCGCCTCGAACCCCATGGCTCTGCAGCACAGTGTGAAGCAGTTTGCCCATTCACCACATCGCCCGCGTCTGGTTTCCAAGAGTTTCTCAGGATCATTATACCTGACAAAAACAAACAAAACTTTGATTAGCAGAAAATCTACAGGTACACGTAATGTGAAAATGTCGGAAATGTCTGTGAAATGAAACAGGTTAATAACTCCTAAAAAATCCAACAACCTCCTTCATGGGAAACATAGAACTTTAATGGAAGACTTTCAAATATTCTTGCCAAAAAGAACAGAACTGAGTAGACACTCTGTAACATACACACATACCTCAACCCTCCCCCAAGAATTTGGTATAGAAAGAGATTAAACTCTTCAAGGATGCACAGGCAAAATCATGCTGTTAGAATCTGATCCGGTGAAACCACGCTTATGCCTAGACCCTAAAGAGATCAAAGAAAGAGGGAAAAGATTCATGTAGCC
The DNA here is from genome assembly GCF_019393635.1 of Dromiciops gliroides. Taxonomy (NCBI): domain Eukaryota; kingdom Metazoa; phylum Chordata; class Mammalia; order Microbiotheria; family Microbiotheriidae; genus Dromiciops; species Dromiciops gliroides. Next base: position 28,233,706 of record NC_057865.1, on the reverse strand, counting down.
AAATACTGACAGCAGTCCTCTTTGTTGGAAAAAAGAACTAGAAGCCAAATGTGTGCCCATAAACTAGGGAGAGGCTGATCAAACTGTGGTACACACCTAATGGAATATCACTGCACCGTAAGAAATGACAAAAGAGAAAGATTCAGAGAACCTTCGGAGGACGTATATGAATCAAGGTAGAATGACCCAAGGGCAGCTAAGTGGCACTGTGGATAGAGCACTGAACCTGGAGTCAGGAAGACCTGAGTTCAAATCTGGCCCAGACACTTACTAGTTATGTGACTCTGGGTAAGTCACTCAACCCTGTTGGCCTTAGGTTCCTCATCTATAGAATGAACCAGAGAAGGAAATGGCAAATGACTCCAGTACCTTTGCAAAGAAAACCTCAGAAGGGGTCACGAAGAATAGGACATGAAGAACCGAGTAAACAGCAACAATAGCAGAGTGACCTGAGCAGAACCAGGAGACTAATGTAAACGGTGACTACAAAGGACAATGACGTTGAAAGACTGAAGAGCTCTGGTCACTGTGATAACCAAGTGACTTCAGAAGACTCAGGAAGCAATCCTTCTGCCTTGGCAGAGCGACTAGACCTGAGGCATAAAACAAGACATGCACTCTCAGACGGGGCCGAGATGTTTATTTGCTTATTTATTTGTTATGAGAGGGCTTCCATTTTGGGGGTGGGTGTCTGGTGGGCCAGGAGGATAATGATGTTAAAAAAGAAAAGGAAGGGGTATCAATAAAATAGTTAAAATACACAGAAGAGAGCACAGGAAAGCTCAGAATAAGAACAGAGGGGGCAGAGGCAAGATGGCAGAGTAGAGGAAGCATTCAGCTGAGCTCTCTCAACATTCCCCTCCAAACAACTTAGAAATAATGCCTCGGGGGCAGCTAGGTGGCGCAGTGGATAGAGCACTGGCCCTGGATTCAGGAGGACCTGAGTTCAGATCCGGCCTCAGACACTTAACACTTACTAGCTGTGTGACCCTGGGCAAGTCACTTAACTCCAATTGTCTCACAAAAAAAAAAAAAAAAAGAAAGAAAAAAGAAAAAGAAATAATGCCTCGAATCAAATTCTGGAGAAGCAGAGCCAGCAAAATGTCAGGGTGGGACGTTCTTCTAGGCCAAGACAACAAGGAAAGTCAGAAAGAGAGCTCTGCAACATGGGGGAGAAGAATGACCCACGGAACAGGAGGTAGTGACAGAGGCAGCAGCAGTCTGGGGAGCTCTCAAGCCAGAGATGGTAAGGGGACCTGGCAACTGGTCAGAGATTACAGGGGACCCTTGTGCTAGCAATGAACACAGGACCAGATGTTGTTTGGCATCCCCATTGTCTTTGAGGGCAGAGAGGAGGTCAAGAGGGAGTGGAAGCCTTGAGGGTCAGTATCACTTCTGGTCCCAATGGATCAGGGACCCCGAGGAATAGTATTGTTTCCAGTCCCAAGGGAAGAGAGGCCCAGAGGAGCAGTTTCAATTGCAATTCCAAGGGATCAGGAGTACTTTCTGGGTAAAGACCAGAGTGAAAACCAGCAGAGCAGTGACCATATCTCTCCCCAGCTCACACCACCTTGGAAGCATCAACAAATTCCAAAGCCCCAAAAAACTAGCTTTAAAAACACCAGTGTAAAAAAGTCCGAAGCTTGGGACAGAGCCAATGCTGGGAACAGAGCCCAACGTTATGGTAACATGCCAAATCAAGAAACAGGGTAGAAAAACGAGCAAACAACTGTAACGATTGGAATGACGGCACCTGCTGGATACTTACTGTAGAAGAGTTCTGCCCATGAAGCGAAGGTCTTTGAGGGCAAGACCAGGAGTCTTTTCTTTGGGAGGAAGTGACGCGGACTAGTGGGAGGAGGAAGGAAGAGACTGGCGCTGACTCTGGGGCTCTTTCCTCTGGACTCTGGCGGAGAAGGGAGCTAGAAATGTGCTCTCCCTTTAATAGATAGGAATCTAGGCCTTTTTCTCTCTCTTTACCAAATTCTTATTCTCCTTAATAAATGCTTAAAAGTCTAACTCTTGCTAAAGCTTATAATTTATTGGCGACCACTCATTAGATATTTTAGACAGTTTAGCTAGAATTTTAGCCCTTAACAGATGGCTGACCACGAAGAGGAAAGCTAACCCTCAGTCTTCTGATCTGCTGGTTGGGTAAGAAATTTCCCCTCCCTCTCCCTTTAACTGCTAAGTACTGGCGCACTGGCTGTGTTTTCCTTTAAATTTTTTCGAATGGACCTTTTAAACTCCCTAATTATCCTATTTTTGATTTTAGTCTGTTTAACCAGACAAATGGGAGATAAGATCATGTTAATGCTTTGTTTTTGTGGATTTTCTATTTTTCTTTTTATTTTTGTTAAAAGAGCCAGCAACTTACTCACACAAGGAAATATCTCTCCCTCTCCCAACCATGCTTTTTCAGAGAAACCTGAAGAGATTCCTGCAGCTTTTCCCAGTTCTAACACTAATTGTTGCTTTAATTTTGCATGCCTGGAGGCAATGACCCACCCTCTAGAAGCTTTTAATCCCCTAGCACCTGGAGGCAAAGTGGGGGAAGAGGAATCCAGGCCTGAGTTCAAAATCAAGTCTGATTCAAATTGTGCTGGTCCCTCCCCTCCTCTCCAGACCCCACCCTCTACTCCTCCCATGGCCAAGCCCATTGCTTCCCCTGCCTGGGAAGTCCAAAGATCTAATGCGCATGCTCAACTTTCTCTACCTGCATTTGCAGCTTCAGGCTCAGCCCTTCCCCGGCCTGGCTGTGCTTTTGAGACAATCTTAGAAAACTCTTTAAATTCCAGATATGCTCGTTTTGTTCATAATTTTGCTAACCTGCTTTTGTCTTTAATTAGTAATCTTATAAAGCATTTGTATGGTGAAAAGACTGACAGACAATATAGAGGGGTTAAAGAAGAAAAACTTAAGCTGAATAAGAATGACAATCAACATAGTTCAAGACTCTGCCTCTTTTGCCATGGAAGGGTATATATTTTACAGAAATGTAGAAGTAAGCAGCACGTTATTGATATGAGTATTGGGGATTTTAGATATTGGAATCAAAGGTGTTCTGAATTCACTCAGAGTATTAATATCAGTTCAGAGGTTACATAGGATTTCTATGCTATTACATATACATTTTGAAATTAATGGTATGGGTTTATTTTCATAGAGATTTTCATGCTTTTGAGATTGTGTTTTATATTTAGTTTTTAAAACAAGGAGAATATTTGTAAAAGCTTTTTATAGTCATGTGATCAAGTTTATATTTTATAATACTCTTATTAATATTAAGTTCACATTCATTTAGACTTCCTTAGTTTGAATTTCATTGTCTTTTATTGTTCCATGTGTATTTTCTTCTATTCATTTGTCTATCTAATTTTGAAACATTGCAAGATGGTTTTGATTTTATTATACAATGTTAATTCTAGGAGTATTGTGCTCCCATATTCTGAGTTGTTTGTTTTTGTTATTTTTTCTCAACTGATTATTTGATCAAACTCTTTAAAGCATTTCCCTAGCAAATTGTTTGCCATGGCAAGTGTAAATTGATTCTAGAAGTATTATTTTTGATAAGCATATTCCAAAAAAAAAAAAAAAAAAGAGGGGAACATTTGTAAAAGTTTTCTTTTTTCAAAAAAAAAAAGTTCTTTGAGATTCTGTTATGCTTTAACTTGTATTTAAATATATTCAGATTTTTCACAAAAGTAATTGTATACTAAGTTTTTAAAAAAGGGGTATTATTTGAAATTGTTGCATAATTATATATTGTGTTCTGAGTCAAGATGTATTCACATTTTTTGCAATCATTTATTATCCTCAATTTTTAAATACATATGAGACTTGGATTATGGGAACTTATCATTTAAGACATTAATTGCCTTTATTCTGAGTTATCAGATGCCAGTTGGCCAAGATGCCATCCAATCACAAGAGGAATACATGCAAGAGCAGACACTGAACTGTCACATGAGGGGAGACATGCATGAAGTCAAGGTATGGCCAAGGGAACGGCTTTTGACAAATGTTGAGGTTGGATTCTCTTGGTTTAATATTTTATTTTATTTTTCCCCACAATATTGTACAGATGGCTGGAAGTATTGATCCCACCCATCTCACTTCTACACCTGGCTTCTATGCTCCCTCCTATATGCCTGATGCCATGGACATCTCAATCCCATGCATCTGAATAAGTCTGACTCAGTTTCTTCCAATATGTTCGGTGGCATGGACATATATTCCATCCACCTCTTTTAAGCCTGGCATACTGTATGGGCAGTACATACTGCTCAAGTGTGGGAATGCTCATATCCCATCATTTCTCTGTTCTTTTATGGTAACCCCCATAATTATCTCAGGTGTCATGATAAATACAGTGTTGAATTTGGCCTTGACATCTGTTACCAATTATATTAGATTTTTTAATTTCTCATAATGGCATGAGGATAATTAGGCAGATGATGCAAAAAGTGATGAAACAAAGATAAAAAATTATTTTTAATAATTAATATCACAGCAATTGTCTTCTCAATTACCCTCCATAAGGGGGGGGACTATAGTAATATTATAATTTTAAAGAATGGTTCAATTTTTGTTTTATTATATGTTTCATGTGTAACAACTAAGATTCTGAATTCCCTTAGACATGTTTTTGAAAACTTTCATTGTTTGATTTGATTATTGACAAAGCTATTTTAAAGTTGTGTTAAGCTCAATTTTGTAGGAAATTTCCTGGCTAATTACCAGCATCCACACATCAACCCCTGAAAAGACTTCCATTCCACGACTACACCTAGAGGACATCTGAGAAAAGACTTTCAGAGACTTTAAATGAACAGTTTTGATTTGTTGTTTTTGTTGTTTTTTTCTCTTTCTGTTATAATATACACCATCTGTAACATGTATTCTCTGCAGAGGCCCTCCCTTTGCAAGACTAATGTCAAAGCGTCGGTTCATGAGGACAAAAAAAAAAATCGCCCCTCTGGACAAAACTTTCCTCTCTTCCTTTTCTATATTGTTGTTCACATATTATTAGTTAGCAATAGTTATTATATTGTTTTTACTGTTCCATCAAGGAAACATTTTGTTTCTTGAGGAACAACAGGGGGGACTGTAACGATTGGAATGACGGCACCTGCTGGATACTTACTGTAGAAGAGTTCTGCCCATGAAGCGAAGGTCTTTGAGGGCAAGACCAGGAGTCTTTTCTTTGGGAGGAAGTGACGCGGACTAGTGGGAGGAGGAAGGAAGAGACTGGCGCTGACTCTGGGGCTCTTTCCTCTGGACTCTGGCGGAGAAGGGAGCTAGAAATGTGCTCTCCCTTTAATAGATAGGAATCTAGGCCTTTTTCTCTCTCTTTACCAAATTCTTATTCTCCTTAATAAATGCTTAAAAGTCTAACTCTTGCTAAAGCTTATAATTTATTGGCGACCACTCATTAGATATTTTAGACAGTTTAGCTAGAATTTTAGCCCTTAACACAACACAAAGAACCTAACCATAAAAAACTACTATGATGAAAGGAAAGATCAAGATACAAACTCAAAAGAATACAATAGTGTCAAAAGAACTACAGTAAAGCCCCAAAGGAAAAAAAATGTGATTTGAAAACAAGTCCAACATGAGTTCCTAGAAGAGGTTAAAAAATTATATTCAAAATCAAATAAATAAGAGAGGTATGAAAAAATAGGTAAAGAAATGAAAGCAAAGGAAGAAAATCACAAAAAGACAATTAACAGTTTAGTAAATGTGACACAAAAGAATACCAAAGAATACAACAGTTTAAAAAACAGAATTGGTTAAATGGAAAAAGAAGTATAAAAACTCACTCAAGAAAGGAATTCCTTAGAAGTTAGAACTGGACAAGTGGAAGCTAATTGCTCCATGAGACATCAAGAAATGATTAATCAAAATTTAAAAAAAAAAGAAAAATATAGAAGAAAATATGAAATATCTTATAGGAGAAACAACTGACCTAGAAATAGATTGAGGAGAAATAATTTAAGAATTATTAGATTAACTGAAATTCATGTTCCAAGAAAAGACTTAGACATAAAATTTTAAGAAATTATCTGTTATCCTAGAACCAGAGGATAAAATAGAAATGGAAAGAATACACAGATGACCACTGAAAAGAGATATCAAGATGAAAACTCTCAGGAATATTATAGCCAAATTCTAAAGCCCCCACACCAAAGAGAAATAGTTAGAACAGCCTGGAAAAACAAAAGCAAAAACAACAATAATTCAATCACCATAGAGCCACAGTCAGGATCATACATGTTTTAGCAGTTTTCATATGAAAGGAGCGGAGGGCTTGGAATATAATATTCTGAAAGGCAAAAGAGCTGGGATTACAACCAAGAATAACCTACCCAGGTAAAAACCATGTACTCCTTCAAAGGAAGAAAATAGATATTTAAGGACATAGAGAACTTGCAAGCATTCCTGATTTTAAAAAACAACATCAGAGCTGACTAGAAAATATGACTTTCAAATACCAGCCTCAAGAGAAGCATAAAAAGGTAAACATAAAATAGAATACTTAAAAAACCTATCTTAGAAAAAGAAATTTAACAAGCTATCAGTGAGCGCCCTGACAAAAAAAAAAAAAAGAACCATATGTATTTAAAAGGGAATTCTATGGAATGCTATTGTGCTGTAAGAAAAGATGAACAGGAAGATTTCAGAGTGTGAGATTTAAAATTGGATATTAGATCATAAATCTCCCCTACTTAACCTTTCCCTTAATTTATCTCCCAAACTAGTAAATGGAAGCAGCTTTTGGTTTTCTAGATAGACCTTTTTATTTATAGTTATGATAGTCACAAGGTGATGTTGATTAGAAGGATAGGAAAGTAGAAACACAATACAAATCGTCTTAAGTCTAAGCTTAGTCTATATTCCTTATAAAAACTCACCAAACCGAAAAAAGGCCACCTTTGGAGAGAGAGTCTGTGCCGCGCCGTCAGGAGTCCCGCCAAGCAGGCAAAAGGGCTCCTCTCCCTCTCTCCACCCCGGAAGTCCCAAAAAACCCCGGCAGGCAGTCTGACATGCGCAGCAGGCGCACTGTACCTGGCAGGCAGTCTGACATGCGCAGCAGGCGGACTGTACCCGGCAGGCAGTCTGACATGCGCAGCAGGCAGACTGTTCATCTCCTCCCCAAAAGGGTGGTCCTTGAAAAACTGGCGTCTTTCAGTTATCCTAACCGACTGTTAAAAACTTTCATATTTTACCACAAGAGAAACCTGGAAGGACTTGCATGATGATGAGTGAGATGAGCAGAACCAGGAGAACATTGTATCAACATGATGTGTTGATCAACTGTGATCGACTTGATTCTTCTCAGCAATACAATGGTCCAAGATAGTTCCAAAGGACCCTTGGTGGAAAATGTTCTCCAAATCCAGAAAAAAAAAAAAAAAGAATTGTGGAATCTAGACGCAAATTGAACCATACTATTTATATTGTTTTTTGTTGTTGTTTTTCTTTTTTGAGGTTTTTCCTTTTCTTCTCTCATAACATGACTAATGTAGAAATATGTTTAATGTGATTGTACATATATAACCTATATCAGATTACTTGCTGTCTTGGGGAGGGGGAGGGAGGGAGAAAAATTTGAAACTAGAAATCTTATAAAACAAATGTTGAAAACTATCTCTAAATGTAATTGGAAATAATAAAATATTTATATGGAAAAAAAGTAAATTCTAGACATTTAAGGAACAATTGATCCTGATACCATATTAACTATTTGAAAAAAATTGGTCAAGAAGGAGTCCTAACAAATTCCTCTTATGGCACATATACGGTTTTGAGAACAAAAACAGAGAAAGAAAGCTAAAGACCAATTTCCTTAACAAAAATTAATGCAAACATTCTAAATAAAATACTAACAAGGCAATTACGGCAATATATCACATGTCACTATGACTATGTGGGATTTATATAGTGAAAAGCCTTCCCAATAAGATCAGGAATGAAGCAAGGCTGTCCATTATCACCACTATTATTCAATATTTTATGAGAAATACTAGCCATAGCAATCAGACAAGAAAAATATATTTTAGGAATTAAATTAAGCCATGAGGATCGCAAACTAACATTCTTTGCAGACAGTGTGATGGTATACTTAGAGAACCATAGAGAATCAACTAAAAACTAGTTCAATTAACAACTTCAACAAGGTTGAAGGTTATAAAACAAACCCACATAAATCATCAGCATTTCTGTATATCGACAACAAAACCCAAAAGCAAGAGATAAAGAAATTCCATTTAAAATAACTGCAGACAATATAAAATACTTGGGAGTCTACATGCCAAGGCAAACCCAAGGATTATATGAACAGAATTATAAAACACTATGTACAAATAAAGACTAATCTAAACAAATGGAAAAATATTCATTGCTCATGAGTAAGTTAAGCCAATATAATAAAAATGCCAATTCTGCCTAATTTATTTATTCAGTGCCATAGCAGTCAAATGACTAAAATATTATTTTATAGCGCTAGAAAAAATAGCAACAAAATTCATCTGGAAGAACAAAAGGTTAAGAGTATCAAGGAAATCAATGAAAAAAAAAACAAATGCTAAGAAGTCAGTCTACCAGTTCCAGATTTTAAACTATAATGCAAAACCGTAATCATCAGAACACTTTGGTACTGGCTAAGAAATAGAGTGGTGAGATCCGTGGAATAGATAAGTATACAATACACAGCAGGAAATGACGATCTACTGTTTGATAAACTCAAATATCTAAACTTTTGGGGTAAGAAGTCAACATTTAACAAAAACTGCTACAGAAACTAGAAAGCAGTTCGGCAAAAACTAGGCACAGACCAACATCTCTCAACATATACTAAGGTAAGGCCAAAATGGGTAAAATATTTGAACCTCAAGGGTGATATATCACAAGTAAATTAGGAGAATATGGAAAAACATACCTGTCAGATTGGTAGATAAGGGAAGCACTTATGACCAAACAAGAGAGAGAGGTTTATGGGAAGTAAAATACATAATTTTGATGTGAAATTAAAAAGCTTTATGTAGAAACAAAACTAATAAAGTAAAAATAAAAAGGAAAACAGGAAACTGGGGGGGGGGCGGGGGAAGCTGCCTTGTCGAAGCCCCTTTCAGGCAAGGGCCACACTGAGTCTAACGGCACTGGGCACAAAGCTCTCTCTGCACAGGGTGGGAGATGAACAGGAGTGTGTCACTGTAAGAGCAAGCTAACTTCATCGAAAGAGCCTCCATATAGAAAACCTACTTGTTTCTAACAACAATAATGATGACGATCTAAGGTGGTGGGGAGTGAAATGGTGGCCTCAATGTCAAAGTCACAGCCAGCTCTTCAACAGCTTATAGAAACAGCTCAAGACACACCTCTGGCCTTAAGTAAGCCTCCCTCCTAAGAGTAACTGCCTTAAAATGAAGTCCTTAAGTTAGGAATTGTTAGCTCACTATAGGAACTCCTGGCTTGGGGGTCCCAGGATGCCATCTTGCCCCATTGCTTCTGTCAGGTGACATGTCTGGATCATCTAATACAGACCATAACAAGCCTCTGGCCACTGGTCCACAGTGATAAGCCTTTTGTCATTTCTGCTGACAAGCTAACCAGTCCCTAGGCATCCGCTAAAGTAACAAGCTCCTGGGCTGGGTATTGAACAGCCCACAGGGACACCACCTACTCACCTGTGCTGAGTACGGAACAAGAGATGGTTGTCAGACAACTCCAGGTCCCAGCTGACACTGAATGACTAATGCTAAAACCTTGGGAATTTCAAACATTAACTAGGTAGGAAAGGCAGCTTGTTCTATAAGAATACTATAACAAATTCTGTAAGCATTACCAGGCAAACACATCTGGGGAAAAAAAGCAATTAGTGTGAAGAAAGCAAAGAAAAAAAGACAGGCCAAATAAATGTCCTCAGATGTAAATTTAGCAGTAAGAAATCAGTCTGGTGAGAAAGCAGCTAAATAGTCATGCAAATTGACATTTTTAAAGAAGAAAATATACATGAGGCAGGAGAAGTGTCTGAATTCATTTCCAGTTTTAAACTATCCTACAATATCTTTCTTTAGTATTTTTATTTTCCAATTTTAACGGCAACAGTTTTGAGCATTATTGTTCACGTTGTCAGAAAGCTCCCGTTTTCCTTTATTATTCTAGTATCTCATGGGATAATATTATTTTCAGGTGGAACACATCTCTGATTTTATAGTCAATGGGGAAACCAGAATCTAGCTCAGAATAATGAACGCACAAACAATCTTTAAAGCCAGCGACAGCGAGGTGCTTTTAGTCACCCAAAGCATACATACCTTGGGAATCGATTGCTAACGTGGCACGAGCTACAGAAATGCTCTTCAACTCTATTCGCTCCCCACCTCCGCTCATCATCGTCGGGAGGCAAGTCGCCTCTAGGTACTGTCTCACCGCTACATTTAGCGCATGGAAGGTGATTCACCCACTGAAAAAACTCCCCTTTAAACCACTGCAGGAGTTCCAGCAGAAGAAAATCCTCTTCTTTTATATTAGCACCTGAAAAGTTAAAGCCAAACCGATTCATTAGCAAGGCTACCAAAAGTGACTACTCCTTCCACACCTAAACAATCATCTATCACCATCAATCAATGAGCATGCATTCAGGGCTGGCCTGCCGTGGCCAGACACTCTACCAGGTCGTGTACGTAACTGGGCCTAAATTGAGACCTGAAGAACAAGTAGAGCAGCCACAGCAAAGCAATTCATATCTACATCTAGATACATTCTCCCATTTGATCCTCAAAACACACTGTGAGATGGATGTTACAGATCTCATCGTGTCCATTTTAAACACAAGGAGCGGAGTCAGAGCTGTGAAGTCAGACAGTTAAAGGCAGGATTCAAATCCTTCTCCTGACTAGAGTACACTGTTTTTTCTAAAAGTCACCTATTTATACAAATGAAACAACGACCGCAGAACCAATAAGACCAATATGAAATCCAACGACAGGAGTAATGAACATGGCTACCCTTCCCACAATGTCCAATTACTTTGCACACTGACAAAGTCACTCTTTTAGCTTAAAATGCACCCCTATATTGTGTAATATTCTTCTGAGGTGACTCTCTATTCTAAGAATCAGTCACCTTAACCAAAGAGGTGGCAATGAAGAGAAAGAAATCTCCCAACGTGATTTTATTTTCCATGTTGTCTCTATCTGGAAATGAGTTCATGCTTATGAGTTTTAATGGCACTTGAACCGCATGGTTTATTTGATATATTTGTGTTCAGACATATGCATGTGAAAGTATAACAACTGTCATGATATGTGCAAGTATGATGTGTTACTAGTTTATATGTTTGAATGCCTAGCTGTCATCAGGTATTGTTAACCTTTTGGGGGATCATGGGCCCCTTTGGAAGTATGGGAAAGCTTAGGATCCTTTTCTAGAATGTTTTAAGATACATAAAATATGTGGGGCAGCTAGATGGCGCAGTGGATAGAGCACCGGCCCTGGATTCAGGAGTACCTGAGTTCAATTCCAGCCTCAGACACTTAACACTTACTAGCTGTGTGACCCTGGGCAAGTCACTTAACCCCAATTGCCCCTCAAAAAAAACAAAAAAACAAACAAACAAAAAAAAAGATACATAAAATATAATACACAAGATTACAAAGAAATCTAACTATATTGAAATAGTTATCGAAATATTTTTTTAAAACCAAGTTCACAAACAATAAGGTTAGGAATCCCTCTAGGTATACACATGCACACCTACATATATGTGCGCATGTGTATACTTTGATATACCCACACAGATATATACACAGAGTTTTTATATTAATATGTGTAATGGGCAGCTAGATGGAACCACAGTGAATAATGTGCTGAGACTAGAGTCAGGAAGACTCAACTTCATGGGTTCAAATCCAACCTCAGACACTTATTGGCTGTGTGACGCTGGGCAAGTCACTTAACCCTGTTTGCCTCAGTTTCCTCATCTGTAAAATGACCTGAAAAAGGAAATGGCAAATCACTCCAGTATTTTAGCTGAGAAAAGCCCAAAAGGTATCACAAAGAGTTGGGCATGACTGAAACAAACGAACAACTGAAGTAATGGGCATGGTCAAGCTAAGCAAAGGACCACGGATATCTTCAGTGCCTGGGCCCAGATCATAAATTCTCAGTGGAAGCAGAAGAGAACTAATAACAGATGTCTCTTCTGAGTTTGTGACCACCTAGAGTAGAAAGTTATACCAGAGGTAAACTGACACAGGAGCCTTTCCCCTCCTTGTCCCCAAACTTTAACCCAAACAGAGAGACACTTGGCCCATGCCCTCCCTACTGGAGTTGTAAGTCATAAAGGGAACTGAGTTCTTCTCTGGGGTAAAGGGGAACTAAATAGCAATGATCACAGAGTGTGATTCAATTTGTTTTCTATTAAATATAACCCAACAATCAGTTGAATAAAAAAATACACCTTAAACCAAAGGAACATGCAGAATCAAAATGAAAGATTAGAACAAAATTGACTGTATATCAGGTGACTCCAAAAAAGCAGGACTGCAATCGTGTTATTTATCAAAGTAAAAACAAAAATTCATAATATCAACAATATAAACAATCAGTCAGTAGGCATTGATTAAGTGCCTGCTAAGGACCAGGAAGGTAATGGGGATATAAATTCAAAGAATGAAACAAACTTTTCTCTCATAAGCTTAAAGGATAGGTCATAGATAATGAACAATATCAATACTAAAGATGCATGCACCAGATGTTAGAAATGAAGAAAAATTAGCTAAGATAGTAACAATAATAGTAGGTGGCTTGAATGTTCTTTTCATAGAGCTGGATGAATCTAACAAAAAGATAAGCAAGAGGGAAAATAAAGAATTGAACTGTGGGAGAATTCAGAACATTTAAAAATATACACATTTCTCAGCACCACAACTTCTACAAAATCAAATCATGGAACACAGAAATTATAGATGTAAAAAACAAACACTAAATACTAAACATCCTTTACACATAACACAAAAAAGCAGTACTCAATACAGAGAGCACATTCAAAAGACAAAGACCTAAATAGACACTTAACAATAACACCCTACCCAAAGAATAGGTCAAAAAACAAACCAGAGAAACAATTTATAAATCTGAGAAAGACATTATGAGACAAAATACTAAAATTTCTGGGATTCAGTTAACACAGTCCTCAGAAAAAAATATATCCCTAAGAACACACTTCAGTAAAATTTTTTTTTAAAGTGCTAATGAACTAACTGCGCAACTAAAAATTAGAAACCCAACAAACAAAATCCAAAAAGAGGAAATCCTGAAAATCAGATAAATAAATCGGCCATGATTCTAAAACTCACAAAAATCAAAAGATGATTCTTTAAAAAACCAAAAATTAGTTAATGCGGATAAAATGAAGAAAATCAAATAGTTAAGATCACAATAGAAAAAAATTTAAATGATCAGAAATTGCTACATGCAGTTACATGCTAGCAAGACCAAGAATTCAAATAATCTAGTATCAGGAAATGAAATCAAAATAGATGTAGAGAAACTACCAAAGAAGAAAACCCCTAGTCCTGATGAAGTTACAGGAGGATTATATAGATTTTTTTTGTGTGTGTGAGGCAATTGGAGTTAAGTGACTTGCCCAGGGTCACACAGCTAGTAAGTGTCAAGTGTCTGAGGCTGGATTTGAACTCAGGTCCTCCTGACTCCAGGGCCGGTGCTCTATCCACTGCGCCACCTAGCTGCCCCCGATTATATAGATTTTAAAAGAATAACTAATGCCTATATTATACAAATTATTCTCAAAAATGGGGAATGAAAACACTCTACGAAACTCCTTTTATTAGACAAATATAGTACTAACACCTAAACCAAGGAAGAATAAAGCAATAGACCAATATGGTTAATTAATGCCAATTTTTTAAAAATGAAATCATATCCTACCATAAAGACTACAATTATTTTATCCACAGACACAAGAACATGTTAGGAAAACAATGACTATAATGAGTCATAATAAAAACAAAACTTCTAATACCATATGATTACGCAGATGCAGAAAACTCCTTTGACGAAATACAATTCTCATTTGTACTAATTTTTTTTTCAAAGTATGAGCTTAGAGGGACATTTAAAGATGTGATGAAAAGTATTTAAAATTAAAATCTAGCATTATATATAATGGGGAAAAACTAGAAATTTTCCCAATACATACAAGAATAAAGCAAGGATGCCTCTTTCTCTATTATTTGATATGGTTCTAGAAATGCAAGCAATAAACAGTAAGACAAAGAAAAGCCATCAGAGGCACAGGCAAAGAGGAGGTAAAACTACTTGCTGATGACATGATGGTGTAACTTAGAAAATCCTAGAGAATAAACAAAGCAACTGAAACATTTAAAAGCTTCACTGAATTAATGAAGGCAAAATAAACCCACAAAAATCAATAACATTTCCACATAATTATAACTAAACACAGGGGAGAATAACAGAAAGGAAAATTACATTCAAACTGACTACAAAATGCATAAAATATAAGGAAGCTGATTTACCAAAGCTGGCTAGATTCAGTTACAAAATGCTCCTTAAGGAAAAAGATATAGCAATGACAAATATTGCTTAAATTAATTTACAGATTTAGTGCTATGTCAATAAAACTATCAAGGAAATAAAGAAGCAATGAAAATTTTATTTGGAGGAACAAAAAAAAAATCTAGAATACCCAGAGAAAATGTGGGGGAAAACATAGGAATGAAGAAAGAATATGACTTCCAGACCCTAAATGATATTATAAAGTATTAATCATCAACATTACTTGGTACTGATTAAAAAAAAAAAGGCCAGTAGAACAGGTAGACAAGGAAGAATCAGAATTAACTGAACTCAATAACCCTATACAATATGTACTATACAACCCAATAATATACAATAAACCCTAAAACATAAATTACTCGGGAAAGAACTATGTGGCAGACACTGGGCTAAGCAATGGTGTTTATGTTTCTAGTATCAATCTAGTGTCACAAACACACACACACACACACACACACACGCTCACCCTCTATTGTGAAAGAATAAAACAATGGTAATTTTACTTAGGGCTCAAAGTCAGTTTTGATCCACTCAGAGAGAGAGCTGTAAACAGTAGTCATATATTAACTAGAATGTTAAGTTGTTAACCCCTAAGTGTCATATCAGGAATGATAATTATTTTTGACTACTGACATGACTTACATAGGTACTATGTCTCTGTGTGTGTGCATACACATACACACATATATATATAAATAAAAATATGTGTAGAAAGTTGATTAAATTACTACTGACCTTTTAAAAAAACAATTTGAGAAAGTATAGATGGAATATACAGAATGCACTATATTAACTCTTTACAGCATTTTTACTTTTATACCCATGAATATAATGAAATCAAAGGTGTAGTACCTTGATCCAATTTTTTAGCTCTTTCAAACTTTTCTTGGGCTCTGCTTTGCAATTCTTGGACTGGAATACAAGTTAAAGCTTTCTTCTGAAGAGAAAGGTTTTCATAGATAAGCACATCCTCAAATCTGTCCCGAAGCATTTTTAGGATGGTTGAATCAGAACCCTATGGAGGAAAACAAAACAAAACAAACAAAAAAACAACTCTTGTTCTTAGTTTTTATCCAAATAATTTAAAAGTTCTTTCCTAAAATCTACAATACTCAAATTTGTTCTATTTAAAATGGGATGAATGGATTCATTCCAAACAGTAGATGTTTAAGCCAATGATGCCACATTATCGTCCATGTTACATGCTGTAGGCCTACCACCTCAGTTATAAGCTACCAGCCATTCTTTTATAGATTTGTGATGATTCTGGAGACCTGATGAATCAGCAATTTATCTGAGTCTCTGTGTGTGTGTGTGTGTGTGTGTGTGTGTGACACAGATTTGTGACATAGCTCTATGATTTAAGCCACCCAATCTGAACATTTATCAGTATTTACATGAGAATAGAACAAAGGCTTTAAGTGCATTGTTCGAGGCTGTTTTTTCATATTAAAATGAGTTTTTATAGTGGTTCCTTCTGCAGCAATTTTCCACTCAAACTCTCATTTATGGAATGGGGGAGGAGAGTTTTTCAAAAGTGCTTTCATTTTCAATTTTGTCTTTTTCAATTTGCAAACTACTTCACTGCTTGTGATTTTAATGGCATTTAAATAACAAGGTTTATTTCTTTATGCATGCATTGGCACAGCTCAGATAAGTGCAGACATAAAAATAAACTGCTGATTACATGGCTATTACAGCTGCTTTGGTAACCATGTACTAAGGCAACAGCTACAAGAAGCAGGAGTTAATTGTCTGGAGTGCTAAGAGATGTTTGCAGCAGAAAGACAATGTTAGAATGCAAAACGTAGGGTTAGAGACCTCGGAGGTGTCTTCTTTTCTCATTAAGTGGAGGCCTACTTTGCATTCCTATGAGGAAGATGGAGACGTATTTAAGACTCATCAGGAGAACAGCACACATCTGGCCCCTGCTGTCAAATCAGCCTCCGTTTGACAGAAGCTGTGCCCACAAGTGCCTTTTGTCACCAAGTAGATAAAGACCTCTCTCTTTCTAGCCTGAGCTCTGGTAGCCCTTGGCCGCACTAGGTTTTGCTTGTTATTTCAAAAAGAAGAATTTTTACTTATTTGGACAAGATTGAATGCCGCGTTTTGTCAATTAGCATTTTCTCAATCACCTTGAGGAATGAATGAGGGAACAAGAAGACAAGAGATGTAAATCTCATGTAACAATTCCTCTTCTTCTGTGTACACAAAAATCTAGCACAAAAGGAGTCTGATTTTTACTGCAGAAACTAAAACTGGGCTGAACTATTTTTATGACTTCTAACGCCAAGAGCTCCCAAACAGTGATTACTTCTTTTGAAGAAAAAAAAAAACCCAAAACCTCCACACATGGCACTAACTCATACACCACTCTAGTTGCTAAGAAAAGCACATAAAAATTCACACATGTTCTGAAACTAACACTTGCCCAGCTAAAGTATAAATTTAGACCAGCTGTTCACTAATTGAGAGAGAGAGAGAGAGAGAGAGAGAGAGAGAGAGAGAGAGAGAGACTGACTGACTTTCTTAAGTTAATCATGCTTTAACACCATTCCTTTTTCACCCCAGAAGTAGTAACAAGCCTAGGGATAGAATCCTCCTGGTTTTTTTTCAGGTTCTGAGTCACTGACAGTTTGTCCTAATGGGGATGATCTGAAAGCCTTGGCCAGACGGTGCATGGGCTCTACTGAATCTATTTGTCGACAGGAACCTAAAGACCTGAATTCTGAATTGAGGTCCAGGAAGAAACCTGCTGTCAGGTAGGCAAATGAAGGAAATAACTGGAAGATTCTTATCCAAAAATTATCCCACCGTGCATATGATACAGACTATTTATGTAGAAGACAAGAAAAGACACATACAAAATAAAATACATAAAGTCACAGTTTTAAACAACGGTACAATCTACGATTGTTTACTGTTCCTCCTTTAGAAGGGTTGGTTCTTTTCCGAACAAGCACAAAAAGCCATCAGTCAATCCACAAGCATTGATTAAACATCCCCTGGGTACTGGACTGCGTTGAGCATGAGGGACACAGAGACAAAAAAGGACACACTCCCTGACCTATAAAAGCTTATGTTTCATCACAGGTGACACCGTGGATCCACATAAATTATATATGACCTTGTCACAGTATATATAAGATAGTTTTAGGGGAGGACGCACTAGCAGCTGGCAGAATCAGGAAGGCGGCCCACAAACTTTGCTTAGTGTCAAAGGAAGCAAGCAGGAAGAAAGGGCATTCTGGGCACATTCCTGCCTCTGCTCCAGTCTGGTTCAGAAGACATCTGCTATCCATAACTGTGAGAAGTATATTATCTGCTTCTTTTCTAATTCTTTCTTAACAGCAAGATCTTTAACATTAAGGCTGCATTTCCACTGAGATCCTATTGTGGAATACGGTGTGAGGCCTAATTTCTGCCAGACCGCTTTCCGGGTTTCCCAGCAGTTTTTGTCAAACAGGGAGTTCTTTCCTCAGTAATTGGTGTTTTCAGGCTTGTTGAACGCTGAGTTCCACTGTTTCTGATTCTCCCTCGTCTGGTCTGTTCCACTGATTGACCTCGCTATTTTTAACCAACACCAGATGGCTGTGATCGCTGCTGCTTTAGAAGAGAATTTGAATTCTGGAAGTGTTATTCTCCTTCCATCTCTACCTCTTTTATCATTTCCCTAGATATTCTGGATCTTTTCTTTTTCCAATGAATTATTTTATCCAGTGCTATAAAGTATTCCTTTAAAAGTGTAAATTAACTTTAGCAATATTGTCCCAGGCCAACCATGAGCATCTAAGGTTCCTCCAACTGTTTAACGTGTTCCTTCTGTCATTAGGGATTTCTTTGTACTGATACTCTGTGCATTTTGAAGTCATTTGGAAGGGGACTGCCCTTCTTTACTGCTGTTTGGATATTTTATGATAGAGAAATGCAGCTCATTTCTGAGGGTTTATGCTCTAAGCCTGAAATTTTGCTAAGACTACTAATTGTCCATTAGTATCTTCACAGATTCTGTAGAATTTTCAAAGTTCATCATCACGTTATTGACAAATAGGGATGGTTTTACATCTTATTTACCTATCTTTGCATCTCAATTTCTTTTTCTTCTCTTATTGCTGGTGCCAGCACCTGCATCCGGGCTTTACTCCCTTATCAACTGGAAAAGGCAGCTAGGTACTGCCACAAGAGTGCACAGAGCTTGGAACCAGGAAGCCTTGAATTCAAATAAGACCTCAGAGTTACTAGCTGAATGACCTTGGACAAGTCACTTAACCTCTGTCAGTCTCAGTTTCCTCAACTGCAAAATGGAGATAATAAGACCTACCTTTCAGGGTTGTTATAAGATCAAAATAAAATATTTGTAAAACACCTGGCACATAGCGGGCACTTAACAAATGCTTGTTCCCTTCTTTCCTAGGGTATCTCCACATTGCACATAATGCTTACTTTTGATTTTAGATACTTTTTTTAGGGGGTGGGGCAATGAGGGTTAAGTGACTTTCTCAGGGTCACACAGTTAGTATCAAGTAAGTGTCTGAGGCTGGATTTGAACTCAGGTCCTCCCGAATCCAGGGCTGGTGCTTTATCCATTGTGCCACCAAGCTGCCCCCGAATTTTAGATACTTTTAAGGACATTTTTAAAAGGATCCCTCTATGCCTATACTTTGTCATATGGTTTTGGATATTTTTGTTTTAATATTAACCATGTTAGTTATTTTCACATTGCTGGTATAAATCCGGCTTGGTCATAAGGAATGATTTCTTGGATGAATTGCTACAGTCTGACAATTTTATTTAAAATGTTTGAACTGATATTCATTAATGATACTGATCCATAGTTCTCTGTTTTATTCCTTCCCAGTTTAGGTATTAGGACTAGAGCTATCTCATAAGAAGGATTCCCATGAGGTGTAAATCATTTCTGTGGGAAGGACACTACTGGTTTTTTAAAAGTCTGTCAGAATTCTCCAGATTTTTCCTATGGCAGTTCCTTCTATTTTCTTTTTTGGTATTAGGTGACCTAAGATCTCTAACTGGAATTCTGTTCATTTGGGCGCTTTATATTTTTAACAGTATTCCTTTATTTCATTTGTGTTCTCAATTTTGTTATCAGATAACGGCATAATAGATTCTGATTATACTTTTTATCTCTTCTGGTATTGTTTTGTTTCACCTTCTCATTTGTTTATCTCATTTTCTACCTTCTTTTTTGTTTCCAATTTATACATTGCACCTCTAAATTTTTTTAACATTTCCTCTTCTATTTTTATTTTAGATTTGTTTATTTGTTGGTTTTCTCATGTATTAAAATGTGCGTTCAATTTATTTTTTGTTAATGTGTGTTTATAGGGATATTTTTCCTATAAAAGATATTTGTTTTAGCTGCTTCCCAGAAATTCTGATGTGTTATTTCAACATTATCATTTTTTCTTTCACACAATTGTTCCATGATTTGTTGTTTGAGCGATTCATTATTTAGGTTTTCATTGTTAAGAGTCTCCATTTGGGTCTCTGTTTTTTGTTTGTTTACTATTTTTATTGCATTATGATCCAAACAGATGCATTTACATGTTTACAAGGATATCTCTGTGCTACTTAACATATGGACAATTTTTATTCTAGTTCCGAGTGGTTTTGAGAAATATGTATGTTCTCTAGCAGTTCCATTTAGAACATGCCATAAATCTTTTATCTCCAGCAATTTCATAAGTCTGTTCAGTTTTATCTTTTCCCTTTTATCTTTCTGTTAAATTTATTCATAACTGAACGAGGAACATTAGAATCTGTCACTATTGTGTTACTGTCTATTATCTTCTTGTAACTCAGTTAAGGCTTCCTTCATTCATTTAAATAGTAAGGCATTTGGAGAACATAGGTTTAATACTGACATTGGTTTGTTGTCTATGGTTATTTTCAGCATAATGTCGTTTCCTTGTTTATCCCTTTTAGGCTTCAAATGTTTTTGCTTTGTCTGTCAGCATGATTTCAACTCCTGTTTCTTTGGATTCACTTGATGCATGGTACATTTTTTCCAATCCCTCATTTTTACTCTGTGTATGTCTTTAATTTTTAATGTGTTTCTTTTTTTAAATTTAAAATTTTTATTTTTAATGTGTTTCTTGTAAGCAACAGATTGTGGGGGTTTGTTTTCTTATCCAATCTGTCATTCTTTTTCATTTTATTGAATAGTTTAATCCATTCATGCTTATAATTATTTAGATTTTTATTTTCCTCCATTTGTCTCTAAATACTTTCCCCTCAACATTAGGATTCCCTTTCCATCCACCCCTTCTCTCTAATTGTGCTACTATGTTTTCAGTTATTTTAGCTTAATCTATTTTAAGGCAACCATATTCATACCAGCTCTATACCCCTTACCCTTAGGGTCCTTACCTGATTTGTTACCCTCTTTCCCAAGTTTGGGAGTTTTGCTTATTAGTTCCTTTTTATTTCTTTGTTTTTCTAGTTATTTACCTTTTTCTCTTTTTTTTCCTTGTAAGGAATCAAGTAGAATCTCTCTTCTCCTCCTGCAACATGTTTGATGTTAGTTTTTTAAAATTTAATTTTCCATGCCTTTTTCTAAAAAGGATTTCTTTCCCCCGTTCTCTTCATTACTTATCTTCCCTATCTATTCTATTGATATTCTTTGATTCACAGAGCTTCTACTTATTTAGTGCTTCTTTATTCTCTGTATTCTTCATGAAATTAAGACTTCTGCGGTACCTATTTAAGGTTTTCTCTTACAAAGAGTTTGTTATTGGTTTATAGGTCTTATTCCCATCTCCCTTTCTCTCAGAAATATAAGTTCCTGAGGGTAAAAGAGCAGATATTGTTCCATGGTAGGGATTTTCCCACCCCCCCACCCCCAACACCTTTTAACTCAGAATCTCTTCCTGGATCCACGTCCTCACTCTTTTGGATTCCAGCTGCCTCCAAGAACTCTCCTCCTCCTGAGGCAGGATGAGCAAGTCCCTCTCTCCCTTTACAGAAGATCTCTAGTCTTCCATGAGCTTATTCATCAGGGTAACTCCCTCCCACCACTGGAACAAATTTTCCTCATTCTTTCATCCTTTTTCAGTTCCTTCCTTTGCCACCTTGATCATTTTCCTGTAGGCTGTCTTCTTCCAGAGAGAATACAGGAGTTATTTCCCCTTCATTCTTAGCCTTTGACTTGGTTAAAATACATTACACGTTCGCCTCTATCTTCTTTGTCCCCTACCCCCTTTTTTTACACCCTTCCATTTTGTAAATTTCCATTTTATAATTCAGTCCTACCAAAAAAAAGGGACTCACTTGTAGGTGAGGTGTTTTGAGGGTTTAGTCTATGATGTTTCTATTTGAGTTCTGCTTTCACCCTTGTATACATTTAAAGAAAAATTTTTAATGATTTATCAAGTTGTTCTTTCGTTGTTGTTGTCCTAGGGTTGATTTGTTTACCCAACCATTCTGTTGCCTGGCATGTTTGAGAAGCAAACAATTTCTTCAAGTCTGGTTATATGTCTAGGAATGTTCTGAATGTCTCTTTTTTATTGAACATCTTATTTTCATTTATGTTTAGGTTCAGATTTATAGTATATGTCACCTGGGTTTCATCTTGAGCGCCTTTTGGTGTTTGGGATACATTATTCCATTCCATCCTTTAGTTTCTGGTGGGTTCAGAATAGGCTTATGTTGTCTGAACTTCATTTCCTTTTATTTGAAAGTCTTTTTCCTGGCTGCCTGGAAAATCTGCTATTTCAAAGGAATCATTAAATTTAACCACCACGTCTCTTGGAGTTTGCAGCATATGTTTGTTTTTTTCCTTTATAGAGGCAATCTATAGATTCTTTTGATTGGCAATTTGTTTTCTGTGTTCAGGAGTTTGGGGCACTTTTCTTGTACCATTTCTTGCATTACAGTGTTCAGGTTTTTTGACTTGTATCCTTCTGGGAGACCGATAATGCTTAAGTGGTCACTAAATAGCCTATCTTTGAGATCTATATATTTTACTTGTAGGGAAATCATGCTTTATTAAAATGTTACAGATTTTGATTCTCTTCTTCTAGACTGTTCTTCACTTCCATGTATTTGCATTCCCAGTTATCCTCTCTTTTGTTTTGTTGGTGAGACTTGTCACCATGGATTCCAGTTTTTTCTTTATGCTAAGTTCTTTTTCCTATGTAAGTTATATATTCTGCTCTCACAATTCTTATTTCTCTTTTAAACCATTCAAGAACATCCCACTGTGGTCCCATGCTGTCTTCAGGATATATAGGGTCCTCTGCCTCATGAGGAGTTTATTCATTTTCTTTTGTCCTGCAATACTTATTCATAGAGGAATGGATTTTTTTTATCTGATCCCGAAGCCATATTTCCTCTTGCAATCACTATCTTCCCTGTTTTTTTATCTGCTGATATTCTAGGTCTTTAATTGAGTTTTCTTCTTCTGTTACTTCCACTGTAACAGTAGCACCTACCTCACAGGGTTGTTGTGGAGATCACAGGAGATAACTGTAAAGTATACGGCATGGTGTCTGACACACAGGCCCCTTTCCTTCCCTCTTGGAGAGATAAGAGTAAATATTCTGTGGCCCTATTCCTGGCCTGCAGGCTGAGTCTCAGATCCCTACTCCTGGGGGATGATGATCAGAACTGGCGTAGGCCTTACTTCCTGGCAGGCATTCATCTTAGATTTCCCTCCCCCAAGGGCCTGATTGAAGTAAGAGGGTGAAGGGTCCTTTCCATGCTCAGGGGTCTTGCTCCACAGTTCTCTTCTCCTCCAGGGATCTGACCATGATGAGGGCCTTTGCCCCCAAGGGCTGAGTCCATGGTCCCCCTCCTCCAGATATTGGGACCAGATCACCCCAATGAAGCATTTTAATCCATGGGATCCTGTTTCTTCTGAACCTTTTGAAATGTTTTCCCTGAATCTAGGATGCATGTCAGACTATGCCTAGATGTTTTTCTTACCAAATTCTAAGAGAAATGGATCACTTCCCTTGAGGGTTCCCATAACTCCCACCTCTGCAAACAGTTCTTCTGTGTTACTACAAATTAGATACAGAATAAAATTTTCTCTGGTTGGATCCATCACCTTTCATAAAATAAAGTTATAACTAAGGTCATTCAAGAAGCAGAGAGTTCCAGAAGATGTGTAGTTAAGTGGAGTACCCCATTATTGCTATCTCATGCCTCTGGACTAAATTATCCCTAAGGTATGATTCAGGTAAACAATACATTCCAATTCTTAACATTTTTAAAAGCAGAATTGTCACAAGTACCCCAGAAAGAGTTGCTGATAGATTATAAGCATTCTGGCTACAAAGTGTATGACTGACATATAGAGAGATCAAGATGTAGTTTTTATTTCTGGAACCAGAATTTGGTTGAACAATATAATGGTGTTTTAATTTTTTAATTGAGTGTGCAGAGATCTGTGGTTGGAATGACCCAAAATCAATACCACAATATTAACCTCCAAAACATTTGAAATGAAAAGTGAAAGAAGGGTTCTCTGAAAACTAATTCAGTAGATAGAGTCTCTAAACCAGAACAATAACAACAGAAATATATTAGTCCAGGTAAATAGGCCCTTATTTTTAA
Organism: Dromiciops gliroides; assembly: GCF_019393635.1. Taxonomy (NCBI): domain Eukaryota; kingdom Metazoa; phylum Chordata; class Mammalia; order Microbiotheria; family Microbiotheriidae; genus Dromiciops; species Dromiciops gliroides. The sequence goes on along the minus strand of NC_057865.1, from coordinate 28,209,520 downwards.
AAAGTGATATAAATTTCTTTAAAACTGAAAGTGTTGGGGGCACCTAGGTGACACAGTGGATAAAGTACTGGCCCTGGATCCAGGAGGACCCAAGTTAAAATCCAGCCTCAGACACTTGACACTTACTAGCTGTGTGACTCTGTGCAAGTCACTTAACCCTCATTGCCCTGCAAAAAACAAACAAGCAAAAAAACCCTGAAACCTGAAGTCTTATAGTAGGGGGCAGCTAGGTGGCACAGTGGATAAAGCACTGGCCTTGGATTCAGGAGGACCTGAATTCAAATCCAACCTCAGACACTTGACACTTAACTAGCTGTGTGACCCTGGGCAAGTCACTTAACCCTCATTGCCCTGCAAAAAAATAAATTAATTAATTAAAAAAAAAAGAAGTCTTATAGTAAACTCTTAAGTAACATATAGAGGTGAAGTAGCAAATCTTAAGAAGAGAATTTTTTTTTAACAAGAACATAATTAGGAAGTAAAAAAGCCAAGAGAAAAAAAAAAGCCAAGAAGTCCTTAACTCTGCAGCCTACTTCTCCTCAATATTAATGACAAGGGACTAATTATCTTTCATGAGCAGGAATAACAGGGCTATTATTCTTTCAGCAGTAAAGAAGAGATGTAAAAAACAGATAACAATATGAAAAGACATGTGAATGTAACAGAATACTATTGTGCTGTAAGAAATCGTGAAAGGGACAGTTTCAGAGAAACCTGGAGGACTTCTAAGAACTGATGCATAATCAAATGAGCAGAGCCAGGATCATTTATAGGGCAACAACATTATAAAGACAAACAACTTTGAAAAACTTAAGAAATGTCAACAACAGACTGAAAAACCACAATGCCAGAAAACCAAGGAAGAAAAATGTTACCCACCATCTCACAGAAAGGTAAAGGCCTTAAGGTAAATAATAGTCTGGGGATTTGTTTTGCTCAACTACACATATTCAGTGTAAGGTTTTGTTTTTCTTTCTTTCCCCAATAAGGAAGTAGGAGGGAAAGAAGATAGATTTTTGTTAAATGGAAAAAAAAATTTAAGAAGAAAGAACCACTAGACAAAAACAAAGGGATAAATGACTCAGAGGAAGACAGACTTCTTCTGTTTGATTCTTTTTTTTTTTTTTTTTTGCAGGGCAATGAGGGTTAAGTGACTTGCCCAGGGTCACAGAGCTAGTAAGAGTCAAGTGTGTAAGGCTGGATTTGAACTCAGGTCCTCCTGAATCCAGGGCTGGTGCTTTATCCACAGCGCCACCTAGGTGTCCAAGACAGCCTTCTTCTAACCCATTAGCCTTTCGTCTCAAGGAGTAGTCCATAGCCTTCCCAGAATAGATAAAAAGTTGTGGATATGTTCTGTGACCCTAACAGGGGCGGAAAGGTGGGTGGTTCTGAAATTATTCAGTCTAAAGAAAAGATCTAATCATTTAACAATATCTCTTGTAAAGGGCTGCTAGAGAGACAATAGTGAAAAACTAATTTTTTTTTTTTGCTCAAGAAAGAACAAAAGGCTATGGGCTTAAGCTGACAAGAGACAGACGTAGTCGGGAATAAGACTTTTCTGACAGTAATTATGGAATGAGTTAGCATGGAAGACTTTAGCATCTTCTTGTATGGAGACATCTGTAAAAACAGGATGAATTCCTGGCTGAATAGCAAGTGTACTGGATAAGCCAGGGGACGGACCAGATGACCTCTCTGGGTTCCTTCCAACCCTTAAATTCTAAGTAAATGTGTCTGTAGTTGTGTGTGTTTATAGGTAAAGTTCACAACTTGTAACATTCATCATCAGAAAATGGCAACTGCATTATACAGTAGGTCTGACCGCTGCCAGGCCAATCAGGAGGACTGGGTTCATGGTCAACTACTGAAAAGTAGATGTTTACCTTTGATTAGGGTGAGAACAGCCAGGTCAACAAAGACTCAACCTACAACTTTCTTGGACCGCCATGTCTATCACTGACTGACTTTAGGCTAAGCACCAATTTATACTGCTGATCTATGTTAACGGCATGAGTGTGAATCAATGAGCTGCTATGATTATCAAAAAAATTCAGACCCCAAAGAATGCTATTAGTATTCTCTGAGAAATGATATGACAAAAACTTACTATAGATTCACCAATAATTTTAAATAAACTTATATGTTATTAATCAAAACAGTACCTATTGGTTTGGTTTTTTTTTTTTTTTTCAGGGCAATGGGGGTTAAGTGACTTGCCCAGGGTCACACAGCTAGTAAGTGTCAAGTGTCTGAGGCCAGATTTGAACTCAGGAACTCCTGAATCCAGGGCCGGTGCTTTATCCACTGTGCCACCTAGCCGCCCCCCCCCCCCCCCCCGCCCCCTGCCATTGTTTTTAAAATGGTAACTTGTGGGAAATATATCATCCTGTCTACAGCAACTGTTTGCTTACTTATTATATTTAAGTCATTTAATAAGCTGGATCCCTTACAATTGCTTTATCAGGCCCACAGTTTAGGAACTACAACTTTAAATAAAAAATGAAGCAGGATATAGGGGACAATTATAAATAACTTAGCATCTCATCATTATAATAAAACATCAACATAAAGGTACAAGTGTCAAGAAAAGAGAACATTTTTCCTAATCCCATGACAAGTCATGCAGCCACATAACCATTTTAAAGGCAACTATGAAGCATTCCCTGTGTGGGGATAAGAAGTCCCAAGAATAATCAGCATAAGACTCAGGAAATGATTTATAAATGGCCTCTCTCTCAGAGGGACTTGTCGATATTATTCTATTTAAATATATATTTTTTAAATGTAATAATCAAACCCGGAATTACCGTTGGAGCAGAGTGTGTAGGTGTTGGCTGTAGCTGACTGTTCACTGGGCTGGGTGTTAATTCGGCAGGATTGGAAAGCTGAGCTGTCATGGGCTGAGCATCAGTCCTGGGTCTTTGAGATGAATCTACTTTGTGGGTCTTATTTGAGTCATTCAATCTGTTACTTCTCTCTATGGCAATAAGGTCACGGATTTTCTGGAGCTGCTCAACTGATGCTTTCTTAGGAAACACAAGATGTGTCTCTCCCTGAAACATACGAAAATATACAGATTCATCCTTTGTTCTATGCTTAGAGTGCCTTATTCTTTGTTAGAAAACAAGGTGACAGAGCATGCATAAAATGCCTACTATATAAGAATGATAACTAACATTTATATACCATGTAGTATGTACCATGCACCATGCTAAGCACTTTACAATTATTACGGCATCTGATACAACAACCCTAGGAGATAGGTGCTATTAGGATTCCCATTTTAAAGTTAAGGAAACTGAAGCAGACAGAGGTGAAATGATTTTCCCAGAGTCTTCCTGGGGTAGGATTTGAACTCACATGTCCTTGAGTTCAGGCCCAGTTTTCCGTGCACTATGGCGATACCACCAACAATTAGCTCATAGAGACCAAGGTCTAGTTTGTCCTAGACACATGCAACCAGAACCAAGTAGACTGTTCTCAGCTTATTAGAACACAATTCTTGAACTACCTTATTCAGGCAAAGAGCTTTTTTAAAAGATCTTTTCTTGGGGCAGCTAGGTGGCACAGTGGATAAAGCACTGGCCCTGGATTCAGGAGTACCTGAGTTCAAATCCAGCCTCAGACACTTGACACTTACTAGCTGTGTGACCCTGGGCAAGTCACTTAACCCCCATTGCCCCGCAAAAAAAAAAAAAAAAAAAAAAAAGATCTTTTCTTTTTGTAGTTTAGTCCAGAAAGTCTTTAAATCAGCTATGAGTATGTATGTGTTCCCCTTTCCTTTGGAAAAAGACAAAAACCAAAGCCACCAAGCCCAAGTATTCCCCAAACAATCAAAAAGGACTCTGGGTGACAGAGTGGACAGAACAGCAGGCTTTGAGTCCAAGGACCTTGGGTTTAAATCCCCACTCTGCCTCTTCCTTCCTGTGTCCTGACCTCTGTATAGTCTGAGGTCCTTTCCATCTTTAAATTTACTGTGATATGATCAAATTGAAATTGATAATAGACAGAGATGGCAGGGCATCAGGGAGAGTCAGGGGCATTGGCGCTCACACACATTTTCTAGAAGTTCATTCTCAAATCCAAAATAATAATAATAACGACAATAATAATCTACGGTACTCTATTTAACCTAAGAGATTCAGCCCAGTAAAAGAAGAGATGACACACACTGGGGTTTGCCTAAGGCTAAGAACTAAAGAATTAGTTGACCATTTGAAGGATGGTACTAGCAGTGAAGCACATGTCCACACATAAGCCAAGATGTCCACACCTTGATAGACAAGATAAGCGTGAGGAGGATAAGATCTACAAGTGCCTGCAAAATACTTACTTCTTCAAACCCCATTTCAAACAAGCATTCAACTGCTCCTCTGACAGGCAAGAGTCTGGTAGAAAAGGCTGCATTTCCAATCCGGATAGATCTGTATTTCTCATCGTTAGGGTTTCTGGTAAGAAAAACAAAAATTTCACTTCTGGCTGCTCCCTTAATTGTACACAGCACCTCATACTTTCTGACATCTTTTCATTTCCAAGATCTCAGTGTATTCCAGCGTAAGGTAAGTAAGGCAGGTATTACTGCCCACGTCTATGCTCCTCAATCTAAAGATAGGTAAAATCTGAGGTCCAGAAGGGTTATCAGGGATTTGGTCAGTTACATGATGTTAACGCTAACATCCAGATCAGAGAAAGGAGCGTGGTAGACTAAATGTGTAGAAGAGGAGAGCCCAGGATGGCTGTCAGTGCAAAGAACTGTTACAACTATAAACCTTTAGGGAATGTCTAAGGAGCTACAAAAAATAAAGAAAAAAGACCGAACATTCGCAGGAATGAAAGAGTCAGGTAAGACTATTGCACAACCGATTGGCTTAGTTTTCTAAGTTCTGTTGATGATGTTATTTTGACTTCACAGTCATTTCAGGTGTCTTCCTCCCCACCCACCCCCAACCAACTCAGGGAGCACTGCCTTGTAACAACAACAACAACACAGGGAAGCCAAACCGATGGAGAGTCACCACGTCTCTGCCAGTGAAACCTCCAAAGCAACAAATGAATTACATATTGGAAGTGGTGTATTACAAGGGAAAGAGACAGAACAGAGGCAAATTCCTTATTCCCAAAGCCGCGGTTTCTTCTTTGGTAAAGCTGGCATTGATAACACTTGCACAGCCACCTCACAGTACCAGATAAATGTGCTACAAGCGTCTTTAAAACACAACCAATGAACATTTTCATTTTTTCTACCATGTGTTCCTTTTTCTTTAATGTTACCAGACAACTCATCTGACTGTTTCCTCTAGAAATTCTGGTTCTTCCTTTCTCCTCTCCAGTCCTCTTTCTTTTTAGCAAAGATCTGTCACCTCCCCTGTAGCCATCCCCTGCCCATCCCCTCTTCCCTACCTCCTTTTGGTCTGAGGGCCCAATGTCTTTAGTAGCTACATAAACATAATATCCTTCTTTTGAATTCTTGCTCTGGAGTCAGAGAAAGCTTGAGTTTGACCTCTTTCCACAGGAGACTGTTATGTTGCCCAAACTCTCTTCCCCATAACCTCTTGGAAATGTTTTGACTGGGGCAGCTAGATGGCGCAGTGGATAGAGCACTATCCCTGGATTCAGGAGGACCTGAGTTCAAATCCGGCCTCAGACACTTGACACTTACTAGCTGTGTGACCCTGGGAAAGTCACTTAACCCCAACTGCCTCACCCCCAAAAAATGTTTTGAGGGGGTTCATCCTCTAATTCAACAGTTTCTACTTAGTGCTTATCTGTATATAATTTTAAAAGTCTGACAGATGCTTCAGGGTTTGCAAAGTTCTTCACACACATGATCTCTTGTAAGTCTCATGGTCACATTGTGAGGGAGATAAAACAGCTAATATACCATTGAATAGATGAAGAACCTGAGGTTCAGAGTGACTTGCCTGAGGCCCCAAAGCCTTTACGGACCAGGAGAAGGACACAGGCCCAAGGATTCCTGACTCAAATCTAACGTTTTATCAAGTGGATCTCTGTTGTGGCTTTCCCAGCTTTTCTTCCTGGGTTCCCAGACTGTATCGCCCATCATGCCACACTCCTGTGTGCACAAAGACCTTGTCTGCAGGGAGCTGGCAGTTTCATGGGGGTGGGAGCGTGTGCAAAGGGAATGAGAGGTGCTCGAATACAATGCAGAGCAGAGAAGGGGAAGGCAAAGCTCGGGGCATTTTGAGAAAATACGGGGCAGGAAAGACGGCTCTCAGCAGTGGGGCTGTCATCACAGCTTCTTGGGAGGGGAAGCCCTGGGCTGGGCCTTTTGGATCCAAGCACTGGAAGGAAAAGAAAGCTGTTTTTATGGGAAGAGATAAAGAAGGATAGTCCCCTCCTCCAGACTATGCACCTCTGGCCTGGCTGACTGTACCAGCCTCCTAATGGGTCTCCCTGCCTCTGGCCTTCCCTTCCCCTCCAATCCATCATTCACTGGCAAAATAACCTTCCCAATGCACGGGCCTAGGTCACTCCCACACTCTGCTGATGTTCATTTACTCCCTGTGGCCTTTAGGATAAAATATTAACCTCAAATTCCTATGAGAAGGAGTTAAAAACAGGTTAAGCCTTAGGAACATTCTTTGAGCGGCGGAGGACAGTGAGGCCCCAATGAGGCCAGCCTGAGAGGGGTGACGGCTGGCCGCAAACAAGAAGAGCAGAGGCAGACGTGAATCTGAGAATGAAATCTCGGATGAGGCGCTCCCTTACCAGAGTCTCTTTCAGTAATAAGAGGGTCTGTGATGTTAAACCCCAACACCTTCTGAGGAACAAAAACGTTAAGCTGCAAAACCATCCCACACCTCTCACCACTGGCTCCCCTGTCCAGTAACAAGACAAGGATCCCGTGGGCAAGATAGGTGAATAGACTAAGCTTTCCCAGCGCATCTAAAGTGTCCGAGGCATCCCTACCCCCATTCCCTGACTCTCCTGTTTCTGTGAAGACCCCCCCCCCCCCCCCCGCTTCTCCCTGCAGTCACTCAGTCTTACCTCTCCACAGATCTCATCACTTATGGAGTCTTGTCAATTCTACTTCCCCAGTACCTCTCATCCATCCCCTTCTCTCTATTCACACTTCTACTATGCCAGGGTAGGCCCTCATCATCTCTTGACTGATTTACTTCAATAACCTAACTAACTGGTCACTCTCCACTCCATACCATCCCATATGCTGGTGCCAAAATGTTATTCCTTAAAAATGAGATCAGACCAAGTCACTCCTCAGAGAAGGAAATGCCGTGGCTCCCTATTTTCTCAAGGATCAAATACAAACAGCTGTTTAACATTAAAGCCCTTCGCAATCCAGCTCCAACCAACACTTCCAGGCTTACTGTATATAACTCCCTTTGACACATTTTAAGGTCCAGTCAAACGGGTTTTCTTGTTCTTCCTCACACATAACTTTCCATCTCACGTTATCACACTTTGCACAGGAGGCACCCACTCCACTTCCTGGAATATACTTCCTCATAACATCCACCTTCCAAAAACTCCTAGTTTTCTTCCAAGCTCAGCTCAAATGCTACCTCTTACTGGTCTTTTTTTGGCTTCACCAAAGCCCCTGAATTACCTTTTATTTAATTTGAATATACTTAGGTGTATGTATTGTCTCACCCAATAGAACACAAGCTCCTTGAGGGTGTACTTTCATTTTGTCTTTGTATCTCTGGTGCCCAGTACAATGCCTGGCACATAGTAGGTGCTTAATAAATGTTTACTGACTGATTGATGGTGGTGGACATTAGACTAATTCATTCTCTCTCTCTCTCTCTCTCTCTCTCTCTCTCTCTCTCTCTCCAAACTGCAAGATGGAATAATCACTTCCCCAAAAATGTTTGCTTCATTTCAATCTTGGTAACCAATTTCTCATTTTTGGTCAGAATAAAGTAGAGAGTATCAGTTCCCCTCATCACGTCCAAGGGATGAATGATCATCATTAGGGGGCAGCTAAGTGGAATGGCTAGAGCGCTGGTCCTCTTCAAGAATGAGGGACAAACCAAACAAGATCATCATTAAAAGAGCCCATACATTTAGTAGCTATTCTGCTTTGGGTCCTACACTATACTTCAAGAAGTAGAAAAGACTGACGTCTCCCACGGCTACTGTGTCACGCTTCTGTTTCAGGCTTGCCGTGTTTCCCAAGTCCTTCATTTATTTCCTACTTTTGTCTAGGTGGTCTATCATATACTGCCTGAACATGATCTTCAATTCTCCCTCCACTGCTTTTGTATCCAAAGGCTTCACTGTCATTCCTTATTCCTCTAGTCACTCCTTATCATCCTGCATCAAATAAATGTATCTCTTTTTTTGTTTGTTTGTTTTTTGTTTTTTGCACGGCAATGAGGGTTAAGTGACTTGCCCAGGGTCACACAGCTAGTAAGTGTCAAGTGTCTGAGGCCGGATTTGAACCCAGGTACTCCTGAATCTAGGGCCGGTGCTTTACCACTGCGCCATCTAGCTGCCCCTAAATGTATCTTAATATACAATGTTGTTCTGCTCTGCCCCATGAGATCTAGTCTGCTCCCGTTAAAGTATACCTTCCCAGCAGCATGTTTCAGACATGAGTTCCATCCCATCAAGTCTTAAATGAGACTTGTTTGGTTAGACTTAGGATCTCTTGTATACCCTGCTTGTTACCCTCTCATGTACAAACACCTGGGGACGCAGGTTTTGGTGGTGCTTTCTCGGATCCTATGTCCTCTGAAAGACTGGGCATCTCTACCGCCACCCTTCTTCCTTGTTGCAGCAGCTCTCGCATCTAACTTTTTTTTTTTTGCGGGGCAATTGGGGTTAAGTGACTTGCCCAGGGTCACACAGCTAGTAAGTGTTAAGTGTCTGAGGCCGGATTTGAACTCAGGTACTCCTGACTCCAGGGCCGGTGCTCTATCCACTGCGCCACCTAGCTGCCCTTTTTTTTTTGTTTCTCGCATCTAACTTGGTGGTTCTGGCCAGGCAGGCTTCTACTTCCCTCTGCCTTTTCAGCGTATAACCCTTTTGGTTCCATTTGTGACACTGGAGGCCAGACAAACCTATGCTTCAACACTCCTCTAAGGGTGTACCCTACCTCTGAGCCAAAGCGCATCCCTCTCATGCTTAAAAAACCCAAATCTGGTTCCCAGCCACCACCTTCTTAACCAGCTCTTAACTTCTCAACTCTGAAGTTCTTGCCCACCATCAGCAGCAGGCAGGAAAATACAACCAGCGTCCTGAAGCTTTCCGCTCCTTGTCGCCCTCCCTAACAGCACTTTCTAGGTTCCTTCTGGAAGGATCACCTCCCTGGAGGCTCAGGAGCTAACTTTCCCCCTGGGGAGCACAGCATCACATACTTAAATCTAGAAGAGGGAGCACTAACACCCAGAAGGAACAGGGAACATTTCCTGGAGGAGGGAGCACCTGCAGCTGACCCAGTTTTTAAGGTACAGCTGGAGAATGATTTGCTCCTCACTTCCCACCCCTCTAGTCCTCTGGCAGTTGAACCCCCTACTCTATAACCCAAACTGGTCTTTTACTTTCCCCCAGGATTGTGAACTAGCACATTAATGGAGTCGCCAGGGCTCTTGTTGTGGGAATGGAAATAATGCCCACTTTTTCTTAAAAGGCAGTTAATAGGGCAGCTAGGTGGCGCAGTGGATAAAGCACCGACCCTGGATTCAGGAGCACCTGATTTCAAATCCAGCCTCAGACACTTGACATTTACCAGCTGTGTGACTCTGGGCAAGTCACTTAACCCCCATTGCACTGCAAAAAAAAATTTAATAATAGCAATAATAATAATAATACTAATTAAAAAGGCAGTTAATGTCTTCAAGACTCCACTGAACTGATGAAAAAGTATCTATTAAGCACTTCCTGTGGGTCAGGAATCATGCAAGCGATAGGGAAAGAAATGCCAACAAGCCAAAACAGAGCCTGTCCTCATGGAACTGACATTCAAATGGGGAAGATAACACCAAAAGGGCTGCACATGTCAGCATGGTTGGGGAACGGCTGGACTGGGGTGGCAAGAGAAGCTTAAAGCTCACCCATCACCAAGCCTGCTGACAGACTGCAGCGCACCTGAGTCCATGAAGCCGCACAAGTCCAGCTGGGCCTTGGCTCTTGGCTGGTAGAAGACCATGAGCAAGGCAAAAAGGCAAGGGAGCTGTACTCAGCTCAATCAGTCCTGTATCCTTAGCTCATCTCCTTCCCCTCCTGTGGTTACCCAGAGCACCTTCTGGACCAGGACTGTCTTATTTCTCTCCATTTTTAACCAGAGGTACTAGCCCAACCCGGGCGGTCCTCCCTTATTCCACCTATGCCCGCAATTTCATTCTGGAAAAAATAAATGGGATCTAAAAATGTGTGGCCTAGAGCGCTGCCTGCCATATCTTTGCCACCTTACTTCTTCAATCTCTTACAATATAATTTTTATTCCGCATTCAACTCTAACTATCCTTTGATTAGCGTGACCTTCTTGCTCAGATTCAAAGCTCTTTCCAGTTCACTGACAAGCCTTACTAGGTGCTTACTATGTAGAAGGCATCCTGTCCAGACACAAATACAGAGCGGAAAACCACTGAGAGATAAAGGGTTCCAGGACAACAGGAGGCCGTCCAGAAGGAAGCTAAAAGGGACCCCAGAGGTCATCTACTTCAGCTCCAAGGGGTGGGGGATGGGGAAGTGGAGAGGTGTCAGGCACCCACAATGCTGCCTGAATCTGAGTCAAATGAAATTGGGAAATACCCCAAAAGGTAAATAAAAATACAATAGAACATAGATCATGTTAGCAGGTGGATTTCTAAGCTAATAAGCCTCTTTGGGGAATCCTATCTAGGTTCAGTGGCCCTGTTTCTATTTGAGTTTGACACCCAGGTATAGAGGACAGAAGAAAGGACTGGGTTTGATATGGATCAGGCACCTACTAGCTGTGCAACTCTGCTTTTTCATTTTTATGTTTAAATAGTATTTTATTGTTACCAATTACACGTAAAGACATTTTTTACCATCTATTTTTTGAAAGATTTTGAGTTCCAAATTTTTCTTCCTACCTTCCTCTCCTTCCTTGCCCAAGATACCTAGCAATCTAATCTAGGATATACATGTGGAATCACATACAACCTTTTTTCATGTTGTGAAAAAACCAGAATAAAAGGAAAACACACACACAAGTGAAAATAGCATGCTTCAATCTACATTCAGACTCCATCAATTCTTTCTCTGGATGTGGACAGCATTTTCCATCATGAGTCTTTTGGAACTGTCTTAAGCTTCAAGACTCTGGACAAGTCACTTGCCCTCTCTGGCCTTCAGTTTCCTCTTCTGTGAAATGAGGGGCTTTGCTTTGCTTTCCTTTTCAGCTCTAACTCTACGATCCTATAAACTCATTTTACAAACAATGAAAAACACAGGCCCAGAACCTTTATGATCTGTCCAGGATCGCACAGGTCTAACAGCTGAATATTCAAACCCAATTTCTCTGATTCCAAATCTTGCGTGTGGTCTTTCTACTACACCACACTATCTTCCATCGTTAAAGTAAATGCCCCACATGACATATTTTGATTCCTACCCCTCACTCTAATTCCTATCACTTTGTTATGACACAGGATGACTTCCTCAGAACTAGACCCCAGAAGCTGTCACAGAAGCCCAATCACCCCAGATCACCCAGCCTTTCCTTGGAGACCCACAGGGAGTTTGGAGAACCTCAGGACCTCCTGAGGCAGCCCACTCCCCTTTAGGACAGCTCAAATCGTTAGCTCCTGGGGCTCTCTATCAAGCCTAAAGGTGCCTGCCCCCACTGCCTAGTTCTCTCTTGAGTTAAACAGAACAAAATCTAATTCCTCTTCTACATTTTCCACCTTTACAGCAAACATTCAAAAACCGCTATTACGATGCCGCTATTTCTTTTCTTTATTCCTCAATTTTCCAGTCTCCAAAGTTAAGCAACCACTGACAATGGCTCAACAACTGTGTGTGTTAGTTCTTTCAGCACCTGAACATGTTGTAAAGATACCTAAGCCTGGTGACGAAATCATCAGGGCCAGCTAGATAATGTCTTACTATCCATCTCCATAATTATCTTGAGTATTACCTTACTGTGCAAGTCTCTTTCTGCTTGGCGGAGAAAACAAAAACAGTAAACTGAGCAGCTCTGCCTCTTCTGGTCAGTGGTTTTAACGTGGTTCCATATCCAAATAGAACAGGGGTTCTATCCCTTCTTTGATCCTCTTTTCCCAAATAGAGCTTTAAAAAAAACCCACCCTGGGGCAGCTGGGTGGCAGAGTGGATAGAGCACTGGCCCTGGAGTCAGGAGTACCTGAGTTCAAATCCGGCCTCAGACATTTAACACTTTCCAGCTGTGTGACCCTGGGCAAGTCACTTAACCCCAATTGCCTCACTAAAAAAAACAAAAACAAAAAAACCCACCCTTCTTGTTGTCCTTGGACTTCCTCAGAACCTTCAATTCAGCACCCCACTAGTCAGCCAGGACCCTGCCAGGCCTTTGTATTCATGCTTGGTCACTGGACCTGGCTTCCTTCCTGTGTACAGCCTTTTAAATATGTCAGTTATTCAGTGAGTTTCCTATGCATCTAGAGCCAGCCTCTTTAGAGAGCTTCCACTATTCTTCCAAACTGGAATTATTTCTGTTTTTAGAATTACATTCTTAAGAGCTTTTCCTAAATAACTTTAGGCCATGGGATCTTTCCTATCGTTTTTCTGAACTCTTTGAAAAATGCTCCCCAAAACATAGGCTGCCTGTGAAAGGTTTCCTGGCTTTGTTCTTCATCATAGCTTCTAAGATGCAGCAGTCACCCCCTCTCAAGGAAGGTTCTCATCATTTCCACTTCAGCAATCCATTTCTCTGGGTCCTATTCTCCAGCTGTTCTGGCTCCTTTTTCTTAAATCTTGGCAGAAAAGACTGGTTGGAGAGGTCAGTAAGAGAACCCTGGGAAGGCAGCATCAACACGTCCATTCTCTTAAAGAGAGATTGTTTATGTCCATGAAGCCTCTTAGAAAAGTCAGACAAAGAGAAAGGTCCCAGGCATAGGAAATATTTATACAATCAAAGAGAGTTGCAAAGAAAAATAGGTCCACATCAATTGAGAAATGGCTTAACAAACTCTGGTATCTTTATGGGATGAAATGCTACTTTACTACAGGAAATGATAAATATGAAGAACTTGGGAAGAGTTGCATAAATTGATGACAACAGAGAAGGCAGAAGAAATAATTCAGATGATGAATATATTATAAAGGAAAACACTTGAAAGACTTCAAAATTATGATCAATGCAGCAATCAAGCTATTACTTTAAAGAAGTGTTGTCAAACTAAAATAGAAATGGATTTTTGTGGCCACACTGAGTTAGAAAACCACAAAGTAACATTATCTATGTTTTATTGTTTTTATTTATTTTGTTAAACATTCTCAATTCCATTTTCTTTTGGGCAGAGTAATGAAGGTTAAGTGATTTGCCCAGGGTCACACAGCCAGTAAGTGTCAAGTGTCCGAGGCCGAATTTGAACTCAGGTCCTCCTGAATCCAGGGCCAGTGCACTATCCATCCTTGACTTCCCTAATATCATCTGGCATGTTGACTATCATCTCCTTGAAATATTCTAACCTGAAAATTATTTCCAAAATCCCGCATCATTCTGGTTTTTCTTCTATCCCTTTCAACTGTTCCTCACTTGGAGGCCTTCTCTAAAGTTCTGAATTTGGTCTCTTTTTCTCTTTCAACTCTGTCCCTTGGCAATCTCATGCTGACATAGATGACCCCCAGATCCAGAATTCCAATCCTGCCCTCTTTTCTGTGGTCCAGATGTGATGCAATGGAAAGAACACTGGTTTTGGAGCCAGAAGAGGCAGATTTGAATTATGGCTCTGCCATTTACTGTATGATCTTAGTAGGCAGGTCAGCAAACCTTTCCAGGCCTCAGCTTCCTCATGTGTAGAAGGAAGGAGTTAGACAAGACAAAAGCCCTTCTCTTGCTAAACTCCAGCTCTCAGTGACCTCATCGTTAATCAGCATCACAAAGCAGAAGACTCAGATTTATTTATTCAACTGGTCCCTCAGCAAGGCTTCAGTTTCACCATCAGCGGACTAGAGGACATTTTAAAAAGGATGTATGGGAAACATATTTCTCACCTCGATGTTCATGAAGCTACGTCCACCCAAACTGACTGCCTCTGTCCCTCCCACTCGATGCTCCATCTCTAGTGTCCCCACCCCCCTCTCTTCCATCTTCCATAGTTGAAGAACCTGTGAAATTTTTCCTGATTCCTCCTTGCTACTGTGCTCCCCGACCACTCATATTTAATGATTTTATATTGCTTGACTGATTGATTGCATTAATACTCCTCCAAGACCAGCATCTATCCCTATTCAACTGAAGAAGTATATGGTGTTTAAGTATAAGACGCTTTCAAGGAAGGACAGACCATGTACACAGATGACACAAGGCAAGCAGCGATGGGTTCAAAGAAGAAATCCAGACAATACGCTCTCAGACTACTTGAGGGAAAGGCCACACAGAGATGGTACCTGGGTAGAATCTTGGAAGCAGATAAAGTTTCTGAATTGGCTGGAGAGAGAGAGAGCGCATCGTAGCCTGTTGGGACACAAAGTAGCACCAAGAGCCAATCTTCCAAAGATGTGCTCAAGGATATGCAGTTCTCAAATAAAAATAGAAGATTCTAAACGGCTACAAAAAGACATTATTGGAACCCCTAAAAGCAACAAAAATGTATATTAAAGCAGTTGTGAGATTTTGCCTCTCCTAGTGCCAAGATGACAGATGATGTTGGTAGTCAGTGCTGATGGGCCTGGGGGAAGCCATACACCCTGACACTGCTGCTCAGGCTATGAAGGGGTCCGGTCATTTTAAGAATCAATTTGTCATTATGAAATAAAAATGGCTAAACTTTTCATACCCTTCCATTCAAAGATGTCACTCCTGATAAGCAAATACCCCGAGGAAGTCAAAGTCAGAAACGAAGGTCCAGGACACAGTAAAGGCATTCACAGTAGTGCTTTCTGTGGTCAGAAATAACGGAAAAATAAAAATGGGACCAATCACCTGACAGACGGATGGCTGAAAACAGTATGGTTACGTGAATGTATTGGGATATTATTGTGCATCAATAAATGACAAAGAAAAGTTATTTAGAGAAAGAGGAGGAGATCCCTGTGAACAGATGCAGGAGGAAATAAACAGAAGACAGCGATATAAACAAAGCAGCATCATAAATGATAAAGTCAATTAACCAGCATTTATGAAACACCACGAGTCAAGCTCTTAGGAGGTGCTGGAGACATAAAGACAAGGAGGAAGCTGTTCCTGGTTTCCAAAAGCAAATGTTGGGGAAAACAACATGTATGTGCCTGAGGAACCACAAAGAACACACAAGGCAAATGCCAAGTAATTTCAGGAGGGCACTGGGGAGGGCACTACTATTTGGAAAGAAGTGGGGAGGCATGAATGAAAGACTTGGTAGTGAGTACCCCAACTAAGGCAGTGGTCGGGGGCAGAGACAAAAACAAGACCACTTGGTGACTAAGTTGGCATGAGAAGTAAGGGAGAGGGAAAGGTCAAAGAGAACCTACAGTTGGGTTTTTGGGGTTTTTTGGGGGGGTGAGGCAATTGGGGTTAAGTGACTTGCCCAGGGTCACATAGCTAGTGTCAAGTGTCTAAGGCCAGATTTGAACTCAGGTCCTCCTGACTCCAGGGCTGGTGCTCTATCCACTGCGCCACCTAGCTGCCCCCGAACCTACAGATTTTAAATTTGTGAAACATGGTGGTGCCTGAAGTCAGAGGGAGGAACAGATTTAAGAAGTGAATGGGCTGAGTTTGGGCCAAGCTGAGTTTTAAGTGCTGGTGGGACATCCAGTGAAAAACTCCTAGAACCAAATGGAGATGCAGGTCTGGAACTGACTCAGAGGATCAAGACCGGAACCATACTTCAAAGGGTCTTAAATGCTGGACTAAAGAATGTGTGTGTTATACTAGCGGTAACAGGGGGTAACCCAAGGGGCTGGGACAGGGAAATAATAGGACCAGAAGTGTGCTTTTGGAAAATTATTTTAGTAGCTATACAAAGAATAGAGATTGGAGGTAGAAAACCAATTAGGAGGCTATTGTAATAGTCAAGTGGTGATAAGGGCCTGAACTAGGGGAGTAGCAATGTGAACAGAGAAGAGAGGAGGAGTGGAAAGAGGTGTGGAGGAACACTACAGGACTCAGCCACTTGATTTGATTCTCTAGGGGCTAAGAGGGGAGTGAAAGTCAAAGATGAATCCGGGGTTTTGAATCCTCATGACTAGGTGAATACTGGTGCCACTAACGATAAGAGTTTCAAGGAGGGTTGTATGGGGGAGGGGGCAGTGATAAGGGGAGGAGAATAATATGCTGAGTTTAGGATGCTGGCATGTCATCCAGACAGATCTATAGAACAGGCAGCTGAGAAAGGAGTTCAGCAGAGATTCGGGCTGGCTACAGTATGACCTTGAATAAGTAAGTCTCTCCATGCCTCATAAAATGAGGAGGTTTGACTAGCTTTGGGTCATTTGCTAATTTGATGAGAATGCCACCTAAAGCTGTATTCATGATATGGATGGAGGAACAGATGGCATGGTTAACAAATCTGCACATGACACAAGGCTAGGAGGGAAAGCTAAGACAGAATTCAAAAGGATCTGGGGGCCAGACCCAAAGCTCAGTAAGAGTGAGTAGCAAAGTAACAAAAAGAAAGCAAATATAATCTTAGGATACGCTGAGAGAGAAACCGCTTCCAGGAAGAGAGACTCTAGCCCGGTGAGACCTCATCTCTTCGCAGTTCTGGGCATCCTGATTCAAGGACACTGATAAGCTGAAGTATCCAGAGGACAACTGGATATGGTAAAGGGACCTGAGTCCACATCTCCTGAAGAAACCGGAGACTGCTTAGTTTGAAGAAGACTCGGGGACATGATCGCTGCCTCCAAGTAGCAGTGCCAGTGGAAACTGCAAAGCAGCCAATTGAGGCCAGACATCAGGAAAATCTTCCTCACAATTACAGCTGTCCCAAAATGCCAAGGGCTGCCTGGAGGGGCGGGAGCTTCCCCTTCCTTGAAGTTCTCCAGGCAGAGACTGGACAACCACTTGTCTATGTTAGAGGATCGATTCCTTTCAGGTATGGGTTGCATTGACAGCTTCTAGTCCCTTCTAAATTTCAAATCCTACACTCTGTGATCTCTGTATAGCTTTGGTTTTCACCTGAAGTGATCAAGGAACCCGTGAGAGCAGCTGAAATAGCTAGCCAACTAGCTAGAATATTTATTACTATATGCCGAGATCTGGGACTTTTACAAGTAAAAAAAGCACACTAGTTGGTTGGTCCCCATCTTCAAACAATTTACATTCTAAAGGGGAGAGACAACACATAAAGATCACTAAGGGAGGGAAGCAGAGGCTCAGGAAAGAGCCTGGAGGGGGGGGGGGTCGGGAACACAAGCTTGGGAGTGGGAGATGGAGAAGGCATAACAAGATAGGCAGGAAAGGCCCCTTCCTCAAGGATCACTAAGAAGGTCCATCTAGAAAATGAGGAGGAAAACAGGAGCATGTGGAGCATCAGAATGTTCAGGAAGGTGAGGGCTGAGAAAAGGCACTGGATTTAGCAATTAAGAGATCACTGCGGGGAGGGGAGTTGGGGGGGGCAGCTAGGTGGCGAACTGGATAGAGTACCAGCCCTGAGTCGGGAGGACCTGAGTTCAAATCCGACCTCAGCCACTTGACACTTACTAGCTGTGTGACCCTGGGCAAGTCACTTAACTCCAATTGCCTCACTGAGAGAGAGAGAAAAAGAGAGAGAGAGAGAGAGAGAGAGAGAGAGAGAGAGAGAAAGAGAGAGATCACTGACCCCTTCTGAGAAAGATACAATCAATGGTTGGTTGGGGTGACAGACTACGTCTAAGTGAGAACTGAAAGCAGTAAACAAGGCTACTCTTTCCAGGGGTCCAACAGGGGGGAGGCAGGAGAAAGGGAGAATTTTCTGTAGGTTTTAAATGTTTTAAAAATGTAGATTTTTAATTTCCAATTCAATGACTTTTTATTAAGCACCTGAGTTCAAGGCACTCCTTTGGGTAGCCCAGAAATACTGAGATACATTATTTCTGGAAATTAGAGTCAGGTCAAGTTATATAGGATCTTATCTTCAGTAAAGCTTCAGTCATTTATCATGAGGTAAAACAAATGTGTCCGACCCAGTTTCTGGATGTTGTAGACACCATGAATCTTGTTAACTCTCCCCGACTCTAGTATTTTCAACGGTTTCCATTAGGGAGTACCAGTTCACAAAGCACTCTCTGTGAGTTATTATCCTAATTGAGAAGATGATTATCTCTCCACACTTTGTATTTCAGAAGCTTGAAGTTCAATGTCTGTAGAGCTCACCAAGCAGTCATACTGACAAGAGAGGTATGTATCACTGCAAATACAGAAAATAAAATGACTATCTCTGGCTCCCTCTTTTAAAGGAGTGACAAAGGGGGCCAGTCTGGGACTAGTTGGGGAAATGAAAGAACTCCCATAAAATGCCAACTACAGGGCTTTTCATCACACCTACTGTATGCACCGGGAATCCCTATCCCCTTTCTAGATTATAAACATATACAAGTGTGTGGGGGCTTGTGACTTAATGCCCATGCCCTGTCTCATAAGGTCTTCAATAAACGTGTTGCCTAATATATATTCATAGGTTAGAATGAACCCCATAGCCAGTGTTAATATGAGGGGAATTTCTCAAAGCTCATAAGCATTCCGGTTCCATTAGGTTGAAAGAGGAAATGATTCTTGGATATTTTTGCCTACCACCCCTCCCTGCTCCTTTACAGACACCTAGGACTAAAAGGAGCAGGGCAGGTGGAGAGGCAACAACTGGCTCTCTTTAGTTCTTCAGAGCCGGAGAGAAATGGGATCTGAAGTGGCTCCACGCGGCCTCTTTAGCCTCCCCGGGAATGAGTGGGCAAATTCAGCACATCTGGGGCGGTGCCACAGAAAGAAGAGGTGGAGACTAGTGTAGTAGATCATGATTACCTAGATGGGAATATCTTCGACAGGACTCTGCACACATTAGCCCCTCAAATTCAGATTAAAGGGACAGAGGTGCCCAAATAAACGTGCTATTAGTACGGAATAATCACTCCAAGTATGGTCCCTGCAATAATGGCTTGTAAATGACGTCCAGTGAAATGTATCCACAATCTTAAAATGGATAATAATCCGTCTATCAGACTGATGGCAGACAGCACATGGCTGATTAGTCAGAAAATCAAAGGTGGGAAGAATAAGTTAGGTCATTACAGTGAACTTCCAGTAAAGCTGATCAGAAGCTGGAAGGTAGCTAGCTTGAAAGAAATAAAAAGTGTACTTTCACCCAGAAATGAACCTCGCCGTGTTTCTCTGGCTACAGGAAAAAAAGCAAAGCCACATCTGACTTACCCAAGGTAACTAGGTTTATTGTCTCTCGTACACGCGGCTTAACCCAACACACACAGCCCGAATTAATACTTAGAGGTCAATGACGAAAAGAAAGCGATGCCCCAAACCCCCAAGCCGAACCTCCAGAACATGCCCTCCCAAGGTCTCACTGACAACTTCAGAAATGTACACAACTGATTTTAAAGCAGAGAAGGCAAATTCACTTCTCCTGGGGGGTGGGAAGCCTTTGACCTGTGTGTAGTTTTGCAACGAGGAGGGGGATGGTTTCGGTCCTGATCCTCCCCCTCCCACAGGACGTGCCCAAGGACGCTGACCCATGCACAGCCTTGCTCGCTGCCGAGTGGGCGTCCCCAGGACCCCCAGAAAGGGCAGGAGGCCAGAGGCTGCAAGTCTGCCGCAGTCCCTCCCCCCCGCGCCAATCCCCGGGGCTAGTCCCTAGCACACTTGGCGCGCCGCCCCCTCCCCAGCACCCCCGGGTGGCCACGTGCGGGCATGACCCAGCAGCTGCCGCGGAGCGGCCGGGCCGGACCGGGCCGGGCCAGGGGTCTTACCGCAGGATGTTGTCGGCGTAGGTGAGCAGCAGTCGGGAGGCCTCCAGGAACGTTTCACGGGGGTTCTGGCAGAGCTCCGAGACGGCCCTGGACAGGGCGGCCGCCGAGGGGCCGAGCGCGGCGGCGGCCGCAGCAGCCATCCTGCTCGGCTCCGGCTCAGCTCCGGCTCGGACTCCTCTTCCTCCTCCTCCTCCTCCTCCTCCTCCTCCTCCGGCCCCCGCCCCCTGCACTGAGCAAGCGCCCGCCCCGCCCGCCTGCCGGGCCGCCGGGGGATGGAGCGAGCCGCGGCCACGCGCGCTCGGCTCCTGCCGGGGACTCTGCGTGGGGAGGGCGCGTCCTTGGCACGCCCGAGGCCGGGGGCTGAGGCCCTTCTCTCCCCGCCGCTGTCCGGTGTGGCCGGCCTCGCACTCCCCACGCGCTCGCGTGCAGACCCGGCCCGGGGCGCAGGCCTCACGCGCGGACCCCCGCCCCCCGCGGAAAGAGGCTCCCCCCTGGGCCGGCCAAGGCCGAGGACCAGCCCCGAGGGCCCGCCGCTCAGTCCTGCCGCTCCGGGGCCTTGGAAACGTTGAGCCCTGGCCCGAGGCGCCCGTGGGCAATTCTTTTAGTCATTGCGGGCCTCGGGCGCATTACCTGGCGCTGCTGCGTGACCTCGGGCGCCCTCCCGGCCGGCCCAGCGCCCGCAGCTTGTGAGTTTCATTTTTGCGAGTTTCATTTCTGCCTTTGTGCCTTCAGCGCTGATGGCTTCTTAACAGACGGTCCTTCTCCGTAGGAATCCCAGGGCCTCCTAAGTGGATATTTGGGGCCTCGCGCACTCCGGGACCCTTCTCTTCTCAGTGATCCTGGCCAACATGTTGCTTCAGCTTCCTTTTCCATCCTTTGGATCATTCTTGGGGACCCCTGACATTATCAGAGCTCGGTTTGGATGATTTGGGATAAGTGTCCCTCTCAATAAACTCCAAGCATCAAATTCTAATCTGAATCCCTGACTGGCATTTAAAATCCTTCACAACTTCGACCCAAACCTTTCTAGTATCGGGTACATGACCCATTCACAGCTCTAGCTCTGCCAGACCCGGCTTCTTGCCTTTGCTCACACATGACATTCCTTGACCCGTCTTTCTGCCGTTACACATGTCGTCCCCTCTGTCGCGGACGCACTCCCTTCTCTTTGAGGCCTCAGAGCACCCCTAATTATATTCAAAGCTAAGCTCAAGTCCCACCTCCAACCCCGGGCCTTGCTGATACCTCCAAGCTGCTAGTGCCCCCTCCCCCCAAGTCTATTCTGTATCAATATGAACAGTCCAGTGTGTTGTCTTCCTGAGGGAATGTGAGGAAACAGGAACTCCTTCAGTTTTGTCCCCATCTCCCCAGCACCCAAACGTCTAGAATCAAATAAGATAGAGAGCACACCATTTCACCACTGTTTCAGTCTCTAATTAGGTTAATGGTGAGACTGGCAGCTTGCTATATCTTTTTCTTCTCCCTTCCATTTGAACCCCTGACCTGGTAAGACAAGCATTTCTAATGCTGTAAGACTCGACAAAGAAGCCCTTCTCAGGCCCCAGTCTTAAAGCCCAGACCAGAAAATGACAAAAAGTGACAAAAATGACTGGTGGAAAAGCTTTGGTTCTTGTGTCACAGTAAATGACCTTGTCATTGATCATCCCGGAGATCTGATCCTCAGTCTCCTCTATAAAATGAAGGGTGTGGACTAGTTTCTGAGGTCCTTTCCGGATCTAAATCTATGAACAGTCTATGTAAGCCATACCACATACACACACACACACACACACACACACACACGTGTGTGTGTGTGTGTGTATATATGTATATGTATATATATACATGTGTGTATAATAAATTAGATATACGCTATTAATATATTAATTATACATAAATGTATATTTCACAAATTCTTATGTTACATATGTGCCTCATACTATATCTATTATTATCTATTATGTATTAAACATGTGCCTTATAATTTTCCTGATTTGATCCAATAACTTGGCAAGGGATTCAGAAAGTCCTCTCTCCAGCCATATCCCATGATGCTTTCTTCCTCCTAAACCTATTTTTGATCTTCCCTATTTCTCACCACTCTGATTTCCCCTTCCTCCCTTCCATAAATCAGTTCTCGGGTTCACCACTTTGCCTTTACTGTGTCTCCACAATCAAATCTTTAGTCCCTTATCACCGCCATGCCCCACTACAGGAGTTAGTGCCACCATCTGCCTCCTTGGTCAGGTCCTTGAAAGAGCATTCCAAGCTCTGCCCTGTGCACTCTAACCCTCTCATCAGCTGGCATGGGTTCAATTGTCCTCTCAGTGCAGGTGACTCCTGCATCTATATGGCCTGAGCTTCAGTCCTCCATCAACAACTGGCCCCTGAACAAGTTCTGTAGGCATGTCACACTAAACAGGTCTCCATTTTTCTTCTAGAACCAATCCTTCTTCCTAATTCTCCTATTTCTGCTGAGGGCACCACCATCTTTCCAGTTACCTCGGTTTGCACCCTCAGTCATGATCAATTCTTTACTCTTCTCCGTTCCCCATATTCAGCTAGTCTTATAACATCTCCAACATCTGGCCTCTTCTCCCTGATTGCCTGACTACTGCCCTGATTCAGCCCTTTTCACCTCCCACCTTGATTATTGAAACAGTCTCCTAATCCTGTCTCTCTCCTCTCCAGTCTGTCCTTCTCAGAGCTGACAAAGTGATATTCCTATGCATGTGTTTGACCAAGTTAACTAAAAAAAAGCTCCAATGGCTTGCTTCCTATTGCTGATAGGATAAAATACCAGCACCTGTGTCATTCAGAGTCCCTTATAGTCTCCATCTAGGTCACTTGACAGCTAGGTGAATTGTGGATAGGGCACTGGACTTGGAGCCATGAGGACCTGAGTTCAAATCCTTTAGACACTGGAGCATGATATCACTTAACCTGGCACACAGTCCTCATTTGTAGATTAATTGATTCCCCACAGCAAATCCCTAGTTTGATATATAGTGGTCTACTTCTTTTGTCATTGTAATCTTTTCTTTCCCTTGATAGGACTTAATAACTAATGGGTTTGCCACGTCTGATTACATTCAGAAAACATCTCTCCTCAATGTGTACTCCTTAGGTTTTGTCTCTGAACCTTTTATATCCCTTCCCTGGGCATCTTTTTTGGGTCCAAGAACCACTGATAGTGGTTAGTTTGGTCTTGGAATCAGTTCTTGGGTTCCTATCTTACCTCTGGCATAAACTTGCTGTGTGACTATAGCTAAATCAGTTAACCTCTTATTGCCCCAGGCAATTCCAAAACTACAGGTTGCAGTGGCTGATTTACATAGATGGAAAGAGTTCTTCTAATTGGAATTCTTCCATGCTCACAAGTGGATCCTCTCCCATCAACCAAATGCCAAACAAAACACAAGACCCCACAGTGCCACAAGGTAATAAATAAAAATTAGCCATAACTCCTTTCTTTCTTCCTCATATTCTTTTCCCTTTTTTCAATAATCTGTCAGTAGTGTCATTCAGCTTGAGAAAAGAGGCTTAACATGATAAATATTCCGTGTTTTTGTGTTGCCCCCACCAATCCTCCCACCTCTTCACTTCCCTATTGACATTGTTCTGTATGTGTAATTATAAGCGTCTCTTGTCAGAAACTGTGGAATCTACTAAATGTTTACTCTGGTACCTCTCTATGAAATGGAAAAGGAGGTAGGCTCACAAAGACTATGCCAATAGAGTCCAGGCTCTGCTAAATCCCACTAAGCCAGAAAGATTTTAAATATGAGTTGGCAATAGACTACATCATCAGAGAACCCATGTAGCTATGTTTGGAGATGTTCATCACCAAAAGACTGGCCATCAGGCAATTAATGATTAGTCCACAGCAATTCGTATTAGCCATCTCCCAGAGTTGGAAGGGGTCTGGATCTTCCTCCCTGGAGAGAGGACCTAAAATGATGAACTTGTAGCCAAGTTTTTTGTGTATGATAGTTATCTGTAGACATATCTTTCGTCAACTTTTTAGCACAGAAACTTTTATTTTTATATGCACAGTGTCTTCCCCTGACAACAAGTGCCTTAATACACTTGAATTGTCCTTGGGAGAATGAATCACAGCATTTAAAGCTGGAATATCTTTTAGTCCAACCCCTTCATTTATAATAGAAAAAGGAGCGGCATGGAGGTTGCCATTTGCTGTTCACAGAGGCAGTGAGTAGCAGAGTTAAGATTTAAACTCAGGCCCTGTGACTAAAGCTAATAAGCACAGCCCTGCAAACTGAACTTCAGCATCCCAGGCATTTTACCTTTCTTTACATCCTATATCCCAGTTCATCATGAAATCCTGTCATTTTTTTCCTTTACAAAATTACATGAGTCTTATATAAACTGAACACATCCCTAGTCTTAGACTAAGTTTTCTGTCCTTTATATTACTGTAATCTATTTGTCATCCCCATTGGCACCAGGGAAGTACAGAACGATACTGCTGACATCCCCTTTTGTCCCTCACCTCCCATCATCCTCTAAAGACCAGGCTTCTCATTTTATTGCCAGTCCCTCCACCAGACTGTGTCAGTTTTGTTCAGGTGGACTTTATCTCTTATTTCTGTCTAATTTTCCTATTCCTATTTCTATTCTTCATGCTGTTCTCTACACCTGCAACATCAACTCGCATATCTGATAAGTAGTTTCTTTTCTCTTTATTCAAAAATATGAAAATACAATCTTCTCCATGAAGGTTGAATGGAATAAATGGACAGTGCATTTTAAATTGGAAATTAGGGTTGGTTGTAGCACCATTCAAGCTCACCAACTTCAACAGTTCTCTTGGATCATCCCCCCAGACTTTATTATTCTTTCCCATCTCCCAATCCCCTCTGGATTTTATTGTCAATGTGTTCTGATAGAAAATCAGAAATGGGACTTCTTTAATTCCTTCTACAATTGTTAGGTAAAATATTCCAGAACTCAATTCTGGTTCACCCAAAGAACCTTCCGACTTTTCCCTTGCACTCATGCTAAACAGTTTTGTTTAGCTATTAGCTAAAAAACAGGCCACCACTGCACTTTGTTGCTTAGAAATATAAATTATGTGTTTGATATGCAAATTGTTATGGTTTGTCCTTCAATTTTTAAGAGGACCATGACATCAGGGTGGTGGTATGACTCGTAGTGAATTGGATTTAAGTGAGGGGGGGCTATACAAGGTCACCAATCTCACTCTCTCTTCCAGAGTCATCTGGGTCCAATCAAGATACCTGGAGATGGCTCTGAAAGTTTTTTAAGGCAATTGGGGTTAAGTGACTTGCCCAAGGTCACACAGCTATTTCCTGTCTGAGGTGAAATTTGAACTCGGTCCTCCCAACTTCAGGGCCAGTGCTCCATCCTCTGTGCCACTTAGCTGCCCCTGTATACAAACAATATGACTCAGAGAAACTCTTCATAATTTTTAGAGTCCTCTCAAAGGGATACTCTTGTTCTCTGCCTATGGGTGACCTCGCCACCTTTTTGAAGGTCACAACCATCTGATCCATGGCACAGCAATGGCATGCTCTTTATGTTTCATGGAAATTTAGTCTGACCTCATTTAATCCAACTTCCTGTCCTATGATGTCACTGAAATGAACCATTATTAATGAGCCCCATTTACTGATGTAATAGGTTCAAACCATGGCCGCAGGGACTTAGGGAGGCCTAGCTGCAAGGATGGATAAAATCTAGAATTTCCCACATCACATCTTCAAGGGACACTGATTTCCACCTTTGGTTGAGGCAGCAGGGCCTTGGCCGGGCTCTTGCTTCTCTACCCTCCGATCTCCCATAAAGGTAGTGGATTAGAATTATACCATCTCAGGGCAGCTAGATGGCGAAGTGGATAGAGCACCGGCCCTGGAGTCAGGAGTACCTGAGTTCAAATCTGGCCTCAGACATTTGACACTTACTAGCGGTGTGACCCTGAGCAAGTCACAACCCCAATTGTCTCACCAAAAAAAAAAATTATATCATCTCCTATAGTTTAGGAGTACAATGAATTTTTAGGGGTTTGGGGTAAGAGCTGCTTTCCTTGACTGCTCTAAAGGGGAGGGTAATAGCTTCTGCTCCCTCCCACTAGTGATTGATACACAAAAGACAAAAGATAATTACACATATGGAACAAAGATATTAATCCAAGTAAGAAATAATAAATCAGGGAAGTTATACAGTTTAGGGTGGAAAACAGAAGAAAGAAAGAAATGGGCTCTTCAGCTTGGAAGCAAGATAACATCTCAGTTCAGCCAAGGAACGACTGGTTCAGATGTCTGTTCTTAGTAGTCCCTAGGGGACAAACATTGGGAATCAAGGGACATTTTGGAAAGTCATCTTTCCTCCTTTCTGAGGCTCTGCTGGCTCCCTAATAACCATTCCAAGGTGGGTGCCTTTTCTTATGCCTGATCTCTTTGAAATTTCAGGTTTCCCCAAGTCTCTCTCCCAATCCAAAATCATGTTTCTTCTTTGTATGATGTATGTAACATTACAGTTTCTGAGGTCTCTCAGCCAAATAGGAATTATGTCTCCCCAAAGGGACCTGCCTGAGACATATGCCACATTTAGAGGGAGTGTTGCAACAAAAATGAAAGATGTTGCTCCTTCCTAATTTTCCCAGATGTTTCCATGACTTTTACTCCTCAACCCTTTTTCTGACCTTGACCTTCCAAGATATAATACTAGCCTGGTTTGTAACCATAATAAATAATAAAACTAACCATATGTCTTAATATAATAAATAAATGTTGTCATAATATTAACATGTGAAATTTCTTGTTAAGCTATCTCCTATTTGGGATTTTGTTTCAATTCTCTCACCAAAGTCCTGAACCATGCAATCTACTTCAATAGTTTCAAATGCCATATGTTTGCTGGTAACTTTTTTTAATGAATGGGTTTTTTTGATCGAACTTTCAAGGGTTGGGATTCTCTCTGATTTTCTGGTTATTATTTTCCAAGTGAGCTATGTTGACTTACACTGAAGTTCACATCTACTAAAATCCTACTTAAATGCCTCCTCAAAGTTTAGATACTACCTTGGACTCTTGAAGCCTAGACTAGTAGAGTTCAAGGTATGACAAGTCCTACCAAAAGGACTTTATGTAAGGGCCTGGTTATAGACTATATGATTCTTTTCCATTGACCATCCCAGCTAAATACTGAGAGGATGATAACATTGTAATGTACTTATTCTTCAGTGTAACTCCTGTTCCACAGCCCATTGTATGGGACTCTCTCCTTATTGGCAGAGGTACATGTTTTTCCCTACCAGAGGGGTGGGATGAGGCATTGGGGAGAATGGTTCCAGCGTTCTTCAGTCCCTTACCAGACTCTTAGCTTAGAAATACCTCAGACACTTTTGGCTACCAGAAAGAAGATGGAAGAGGCCAAATTCCCTTCAGGTTGCTGAAGGGAAAGACTGGGAATACAGGAGAGAAACTGGCGATCTTCATCATGCCCCTATTTCCATCTTGCTATAATAGAGACTAGAAGTTTCCCCTAGGGTGAGATCCAGAACTCTCTATTAGTTAAGCTAAGTTATGCTACTTCCGAAAGGAGAGCTTGATATAACAGTAATTTTTGAAAACAACGTACACTATTAAGGAGGGGTTGTGATCTGTATCAGAGGAAGGACCAACTTCATTGGACTTATCTGTGATCTCATTTTTGTGGGCACCTCTTCCTAAGGTGCAAATTTCAACCTGTCCACTTCCTCTCATCCTGTATGATTTTTGTTCACATCTTTGCACAGATCTTTTACAGAGGATCCATTCAAATCATGTCAACAAGCCTTTATTAAGCACTTACTATGTGTCAGGCACTGAGCTAAGCACTAGGGTGCAAAGAAAGACAAAAACAGTCCCCACTCCCAAAGAGCTCAATGAGTATGTACAAATAAGCTATATACAGGAGATATATTGGAGATCATCACAGAGGGAGGAAACTAGCATTAAGGGGGATTGAGAAAGTATTCTTGAAGGAAATCGAGGAAGATAAAGAGAATTCCTGTACAGGAGACAGACAGTGAAAATGCATGTAGTCAAGCAATGGAGTTTGCTGTGTAAGGAATTGCAAGGAAAACAGTGTTATTGGATCATAGAGTACATTGGAAAGGGTGAAATGAAGTGGGGAGGGAATGAGATAGAAGAAGACTGGAGAGGCAGGAAGGGGCCAGACAGTGAAGAACTTTATAAGTCAAAGCGAAGATTTTATTTTTTGACATTGGAAATTAATAGGAAAACACTGAAGTTTAATGAACAAAGAGGTGACATGGTCATACCTGTGCATCTGAAAGATCAATATGATAGCTGATGGACTAGGAATAGGAGGGGATAGGAAGAGATAAGGCAACAAGACCAACTATCAGGCTATTGCAGTAGTCCAGGTATGAGGCGATATGGACCCACGCTAGAGTAACGAGAGGAGACCTAGATAAGGGAGGTTATGATGGTAGAATCGACATAACTTGGCAAATGATTACATTAGGGTAGCAAGAGAGAATCAGGAGTTGATAGCACCTAGGTTGTAAGCCTGTATGATGGAGAAGACAGTGGTGCCCTCCATGACAGTAATAGGGAAATTAGGAAGAGAGGAGGGTTTGGTGGGACAAATAATGAGCTTGATTTTGGACATGTTAGGCTCGAGATGAAACATTTAGTTTGAGATTTCCAATACACAGTTGGAGATATACATCTGGAAGCCATGAACGAGGTTAAGGCTAGATCCAATCCCCTGGATCCTTGCTCTTTCACTTCCCTGCTTTGTGGAAATTCCATGTAATTCACGAAACCATAGAAACAACTCATCTATGAATTGTCCAGTAAGTTATTTAATCCGTTCTGCCTTGTTCTAAAGTTTATTTAAAATTGCTTCTAAGTTTAAATCATTCAAAATTCATCACTCATGAAAATCCATTAAGATTTTTAGCAAGAAGCAGCCTCAATATTAGGATCACAGATGTAGGGCTGTAAGGGATCTTAAAAGTTAGGTGGTCAAAGCCCCTCAATCTTTAGAAATGAGAAAACTGTGACCAGAGAGATCAGGTGACCTGCCCAAGGCCACATAGTCAGTAAATGGCAGAACCAAGGTTTGAAGACTCAAGGTCTTCCTATTCCAAACCCAGCAATCTTTTCCCTGTGCAGTCAGGTTGTTCTTTCCTTTTTTCAACTCACATCTTTCTTTCCCTGTTTTTCATATTTGCCCCTTTTAGCCTTAGCGAAGACTGAGAAAAGTTGGTCATTATCCTCCAAATAGCAAATTTCCATAAACATGAAGATTACAACTGCTTCTCAATCTTTCTTTAACCGTTATTGTTTTGAGCTGCCAAAAAAAAATCTCAGTAAGGATCAGTACTGATTTGTGATTTCTAAGTTGTATTTGTATTTTTCTTGCTCTTCTTTAGTGAATCTCCTTTAAAGTTCATATTTATTAGTGGAAAATAGCGTTTTTAATGTTGTCACATGGTGGCACTATTGTTAAATTAGTGGAAAAACCTCCAGCTTTTGTCTTGTGCCCATATGGCTAAACAATTTTTTGATAAAGACTAATAAGTGAACCTCTACTGCCATACTATTTGTTTAATTTTAAGCTGTTTTGTCCACTTAAAAACATTAATGTCTGCATCAGAGACCACTAAATAGCAAAAGTGACAAGTTCTTCAGGAACAATAAGTGGTCATTGATATTCTGAACTCATGTGGAATCAATCACAAAATCAACAGATAATAGAATCATATACTTTTAGATCTAGAAGGGACCATAGAGACCATGTAATATTTATATTATCAAATGCCTACTGTATGCAAGATAACATGATATGTTCTGTGGACCGTGCAAGTAAATATAAGACATGATCCTTTCCCTATGAGAGTTTACACTCTTAAAAACTGTAAGGGAAAAACAGAAAAACCATAGGGAAAATATAATAACTGTGATAACAATCACATATTTGTGTAGTGATTTTCAATCTGAAAAATATCTTCAAATGCATTATTTCAGAAAACCCATATGCAAAAACTATAGTAATGTGGTAAAATAATGGAATTTGGCAGCCTGATTGGGATGGGCCACTCCTGGCCTGTCCTGAGTGACATATGCTGCTGATGTCAGGAGGAGAAACCACTCTTTGATTGAATCTGAAGGACCTCCTCTTTTGGAGGAGGGAGAGTAAACGCTCACTGAGGGGAGCGAACTTGCTTTCTGATGGTATGAGCTTTGGGAGCTGGCAGAAAGAGGTTCTTTCTTGGCAATTCTGTGGGCCCTGGCTGCAAAGCTGTTTCCCATTGAAGCCATGGATCCCAGGTGGTAAGTTAACATACGAGCTCTGCTCTTTTGAATTAGCTGAACTGGAAGCGAGTTTGGGGATTGCATAGACTTAGGTTAGAGTTAGGGGGATTATCTATTATTCTTTTTCCCTATTCCCTTGTCTTTGATTTTATTAATTTCACTGTTGTTGTTTATTTTATTCCCATTAATAAAACCTGATTCGTTTGTGGAAAAGAGACTGTTAGGCTCCTTTCTTATTGGCCTGGGAGAAATATCTAAAAAGGAGAGGTCCCTCATTATTTTGGGGACCCCAATATTACTGTGAGCCACCCAATTAACTCTTCCTAGATTAAATTTGGCCCTCACAGTATCAAATAACAAGAAAAATGACAATATAAGTGTAGCATTATAAGAGCAACTCCTCTAACTCACAATTATAGGTTTCATCCCATGAAGATGACTCACTCAGCCTCAAGGTACTCTGAGGTTTTAGATTTCTAAACATATAGCTCACAAGCATCCAACAATGTGTTTGAATCATCAGATATGACACAATTATTTCAATGCAAAAGCATTTACCAGAACACATAATAAGATAGTTTACACAGAATATTCCTCTCCCTCCTCTCTCTTGTGCCTTGGGTGTACTCTTCTGTCAACATACATACCTTCAATGGGGAAAGTGATAAAGTATGGAGAGTATGTGTCAAATAGGTCAAGTTACAGGTGGAAACAGATAGTAATACTATAATAGGGGGGCCTTTAATCTTCCCTTCTCAGAATTACATACATCCAGCAAAAAAATAAATAAGAAATTAAAGAGATGAACAGAATCTTAGGTAAGCTAGATATGATAGATAACTGGAGAAAAGTGAATGGGAATAGCGAGGAATATACCTTTTCTCAGCAGTACATGATGCTTTTACAAAAAAAAAAACCTGACCATTTATTAGGGCATAAAAACTTTATAATTATATGCAAAAAAGCAAAAATATTAAATGCATCCTTTTTAGATCACAATGCAATAAAATTATATTTAATAAGAGACCATAGGAACACAGATACTAATTGGAAACTAAACAACCTAATCTTAAAGAATGAGTGGGGGGGCAGCTAGGTGGCACACTGGATAGAGCACCGGCCCTGGAGTCAGGAGTACCTGAGTTCAAATCCGGCCTCAGACACTTAACACTTACTAGCTGTGTGATCCTGGGCAAGTCACTTAACCCCAATTGCCTCACTAAAAACAAACAAACAAACAAAAAAGAATGAGTGGGTTGGGGCAGCTAGGTGGCACAGTGGTTAGAACACCAGCCCTGGATTCCAGAGGACCTGAGTTCAAATCCAGCCCCAGACATTTAACACTTACTAGCTGTGTGACCCTGGGCAAGTCACTTAACCCCAATTGCCTCACAAAAAAAAAAAAAAAGGATGAGTGGGTTAAAGAACAAATCATAGAAACAATCAATAATTTCATTAAAGAGAATAATAATAATGAGATAACATACCAAAACTTATGGGATGGAGCAAAAGCAGTATTCAGAGGAAAATTTATATCTCTAAATGCTCACATCAATAAAATAGAGAAAGAACAGACCAACAAATTGGGTATGTAACTTAAAAAAAAACTAGAAAAAGAATAAATTAAAAATCCCCAATTAAACAGAGAATTGGAAATCCTAAAAATTAAAGGTGAAATTAATAACATTGAGTATAAGGAAACCATTGAATTAATAACTAAAACTAGGAATTGGTTTTATGAAAAAGTAATAAAATAAACAATTGGTTAATTCAATTTTTAAAAAGATGAAAATTAAGTCACTAGTTATTAAAAATGGACAGGGTGAATATACCACTAATGAAGATGAAATTAAAGCAATTATAAGATGTTATTTTGCTCAATTATATGTCAGTAAATTTAACAATTTAAACTAAATGGATTGATTGTGATGGGATACTACTGTGTTATAAAGAATGATGAGCTGGTTGATTTTAGAAAAACAGAAAGACCTGTATGAAATAATGAAGAGTAAAATGAGCAGAACCAAGAGAATTGTACACAGTAACAACAGTATTCTTCTGAAACCAACTTTGAATGACTAAGTCATTTTTAGTATCATAAATACTCGAATCATACACAAAGGACCAATGAAGGAAGATGCTATCCACATCCGGAGAAAGAACTGATAAATAGAAGTATGTATAATATGGTTTTACATATATACACACATTTCTGTCTAGTGGTAACCTCTAGGGTGGGGTGAGGAGGGAGGGAGAAAAAAAAATTAACAGTACACAGCTGGGGGCAGCTAGATGGCTCAGTGGATAAACCACTGGCCCTGGATTAAGGAGGACCTGAGTTCAAATTTGACCTCAGAAACTTGACACTTACTAGCTGTGTGACCCTGGGGAAGTCACTTAAACCCCATTGCCCTGCAAAAAACCCAAACCAAAACAACAAAAGTGCACAGCCCAGAACCAAAGAAAGCTTTAGAAGAAAGCACAGCAGGGCAGCTTTGAAAATGATGCATAGTATTTATTACATAGTTGAAAAAATAAACAGTTTAAAATGGAAATTCATGCTTTAAAACCTCTTTTATGTTGTCCTGTATACATAGAAATTTCCTTTTTGGTCTTTTTGTATTTAAGTTCAAAATGAATTTTTAAAAAACCCAACTTAATGTCTCTGCTGCAGCAGGGTTTCTGATGTCCTTTTTTTTAAAGATAAAAGTATTTTATTATTTTCCAGTTACACGTAAAGATAGTTTTCAACATTTGTTTTCATAAGATTTTTAGTTTCAAAATTTTTTCCCTCCTTCCTTTCCCTCTTCCCTCCCCAAGACAGAAAGCAATCTGATAGAGGTTATATATGTGCCATCACATTAAACATATTTCTGCATGTCATGTTGTGAAAGAAGAATCAGAACAAAAGGGAAAAACCTCAAAAAACAAACAAAAAAAAAAGGTAGAAACAATATGGTTCAATCTGCATTCAGAATCCACGGTTCTTTTTTTCTGGATGTGGAGAACATTTTCCATCATGAGTCTTTTGGAGTTGTCTTGGATCATTGTATTGCTGAGAAGAGTTAAGTCTATCACAGTTGATCATCACACAATGTTTCTGTTACTGTGTACAATGTTCTCCTGGTTCTGCTCATGTCACTCAGCAGGAGTCCACTTAAATCTTTCCAGGTTTTTCTGAAATCTGCCTGTTCATCATTTCTTACAGCACAATAGTATTCCATCACATTCATATACCACTACTTGTTCAGTGATTCCCCAATTGATGGACATTCCCTCGATTTCCAATGCTTTGCCACCACAAAGAGAGCTGCTATAAATATTTGTGTACACTTGGGTCCTTTTCCCCTTTTTTATTATCTCTTTGGGATACAGACCTAGTAGTGGTATTACTGTGTCAAAGAGTATGCAGTCCCATAACCCTTTAGTCACAGTTACAAATTGCTCTCCAGAATGACTGGATCTGCTGTCCTCTTGAGATGTCCCTGAACTGTTCCTTGCTGGGTAAAACCTCTTGGATGGGCAGACTGCTTAGCTGGGCTCCCTGGACCTGTTCTCTATAGAGCATCCAGTTCTGCACATTAGCTATAACCTCTGTTCTTCCAGTGTCTAATTTACTTGAAATTCTTGGCTAAGGCACTGTTATGCTCCTTCTAAAAGAACTGGAACCTCTAGTCAAGGACCAATGAAAAGGCCTTCCAATTCTGTTCTCTCCAGTTCTTAGCTCTGAGGCTAAAATTCTCCTTAAAACATCTCCTTAGTAACAGGACCCAGCTGCAGGTGCCAGCCTCTTTTTAATTCTAGATTCTTTTGACATGAAAGGTTGGGACTCAGGAAGCAACATCCTTGAATTCTCAGGATGTGTACAAACATATCTCCTGTTACCATGTGCTTCTCTGTCAACATACTGCTGCAGTACTGCCAGGGTTGAAGGAAATAACTATCTCTTCCTAATCTTGCTGCATTTGGTAAGAGGCCCAGGACTGTCCTCGGAACTTCCTTGAATTCAGTCCTTCCTCTAGAGCTGACTGCTAAGAGCTGACAGTATTCCTGCCTATATTGGGGTTGGTGAAAACTCCTGTTTTCTCACATCAGTGAAGATGCAGAAAGAGGGCACTAGGGCCATCCACAACAAGAAATGTTGGTTTGTTGTTTTTTTTTGTCTCTGCCAATCCTCAGCTGAAGCTACTCCAAAGTCTAATACCCTTATATACTGAAAAAGGGTCACTCAAAATTAAACACCCTATGGTTTGAGTGGATTATGGAAGGCTGATCAGGCATCCCCAAATCAACTCCTTCCCCATACTTAAGAAATAGCACAAGGCAATATATATTTACTAAATAAGTGGGTGTATGCTATGAATTGAGAGAAGGGAGATATAACTGCAATGAATGGGATTGGAAGACTTCATTGAGAAAAAGAGACTAGATGCCAGCAGTGGTTTAGATTACAGGAATGAGTAAGAAAAGGTTGAGAAATATATATTTCGGGGAACAGAGAGTAGACTAACTTGATTGGAATGGAAAGTTAGTAGAGTAGTACAATATATGGACATAGATTGTAAATTATCTGAATTCAATGCATTATTCATGAATTTTAACTTTATGCTATAGATAATACAATTTTATACTAACATAGCAGAGCATTTTCACCTATTCTAACTTATCTTAGAGATAAGGAAATGAAGGTCCAGAAAAACAAAGTCATTTATCCAAGGTCACAGAATTTATGTCATACTGTGCATGAAAATCCAGATCTCTGTAATCCTAGAAAGCAGTGAGATTTATATAGCTTTTTAAGTTTTTTCATAAAAGTATTTTATTATTTTCCAGTTACATATAGAGTTTTTGACATTTTTAATAAGATTTCTAGTTTCAAAATTTTCTCCCTCCCCCCCACAGTAAGCAATCATAGGTTATATTTGTTCAATCACATTAAACATATTTCTGCATTAGTCATGCTGTGAAAGAAGAATCAGTAGCTATTTAAATTTTGCAAAGCACTTTATAAATATTATCCCATTTTATCCTTACAACATGCTATTGTTATTTTACAGATTAAGAAACTGAGGTACAGAGAGGTTCAATGCCTAGAGTTACACAGCTAGTGTCTGAAGTGACATATGAATTCCAGTCTTCCTGATTTCAGGTCCAGTGAGATATCTGATTCACCATTTAGTTGGCATTATGGTACTGAATTGTTTTTCAGAGATATAGACTTTTACTGGCGAATTCTGGTCACATAGAATTATTGAAAATGCCACGACTCCCCCCCCCCCCCACACACAAGCAAGGGAATCAGAATCTGGAATGAAATGAAGTTGCTATTTGTCCATTCTCTGCTTCTTTTTCTTAATTGATTTGTCACTTCTTATCCAATATTATATTGTAATACAGCAAAGGAATATTACATCTATGTATGTTCTAGTGTTTCAGAATAAGTTTGTGAAGCATTGGGAAACCTGGGGGGGGAGGGGGGACCCAACACTATAGTTCTATGGCAAAACATTCTATAGAAGTAGTTCTCAAACTTTTTGGCCTCAGAACCACTTTACACTTAAAAACTACTGAAGACCCCTCAAAAAGCTTTTGTTTATGTGGGTTTTATCTGTCAATATTTACTGTTAGAAATTTTAAACATTTTAATATTATGATGAAAATAGTTTTGACCTCATGGACCCTTGAAAGGATGTCAGGGATATTGATCCACAGTCCACACTGAGACCCACTGATGTACAAGAACGTGTACAAGTAGCAGCGACACCTCCTATCCATTAATTTTTTTTTTTTTTTTTGGTGAGGCAATTGGGGTTAAGTGACTTGCCTAGATTCACACAGCTAGTGTTAAGTTCTTAGGCCGATTTTGAACTCAGGTCCTCCTGACTCCAGGGCTGGTGCTCTATCCACTGCGCCACCTAGCTGCCCCTTCTATCATTAAATTTAATCTACTTTTATAATCTTAAAATATAGCCATATAACCTCCTAATACGCCCGCTATCATGGAGCTCTACAGAATCCCTATAGTAAAGACCTCAGGGTGCTCCTTTGTGGATGCCATTTCATCAAGCCCAGAAACAATGCAGACTCCTGTATGAGATCCACAATCACACACAAAAATTTGGCATAACTATCCAGAGAGGAAAAATCAACTGGCTTAAGAATATCTATTGTCCAGATGATGCCGTAAGGTTGCCTGGATAACCCTTTGAGTTCATTTCTCTGTATGGGTATTTTTTTTTTTTTTTGGTGAGGCAATTGGGGTTAAGTGACTTGCCCAGGGTCACACAGCTAGTAAGTGTTAAGTGTCTGAGGCCGGATTTGAATCCAGGTACTCCTGACTCCAGGGCCGGTGCTCTATCCACTGCGCCACCTAGCTGCCCCCGAACGTATTCTCTTATGATCCCGGAAATCACCGGGCGTCTTCCCTAACAATGAGGCAGAGGAGGTGAAAGGGTAACCAACCAGGTAGGACGAAAGGAAGACCACACAGTGCGTCTTTAACGCCTTGCATAGGCGAAGCTTAGTAACCGACAGCTTGGTGCACTTAAATTTGGCATCAGTGGCCTTGGGTTCAAAACCTGACTGCTCCTTCTTTGGGACCTTGGACAATTTACTGAAACCCCGCGTGCCTCAGTTTCCTCGTTTGCAAAATGATGCCCGTCTTCGGGTCCTCTAAGGTTTGTTTCAATTTATGCTGCTATGCTTGATGAATTGAATCGGGTCGAATTATAGCTACCAGCTATTGTATTTAAAATAGAGTTTTTAAAAAAAGGGAAAAAAGGCCGCTCCAAGGGTTCCCCCCATCGCCCGAGCTGGCGGGGCCGCGTCTGACTGGGCCGCGGGACGCGCACGCGCAACGCTAGCGCAGGCGTGTATGACGTGGAATCACGCGACGCTTTCCCTTCCAAGGCGCAGGCCCTGAGAGAGGGTGTCCGGGAAGGGAGAGGAGGGCAAAGCCCCGCCCCCATCTCGCCATCAAGTAAGGGCGGAGTGGGGCGGGGTGGTGCGTACGCGTCATCCAAAGGAGGCAGGTTGTGGCTGCGCCGCAGCACGAGGCCGGACCCAGGTACCAGGAAACGTGCCCCTCTTTCGTCTCTGCTTTTCTCCCCCCTCTTAAAGGGGCTACCCTGAGACCCCCGCTCCCCTTCCGCCTCGGCCCAAAGGCGAGTCCAGCACGGGTGGCCTAGCCCCTGGAAGAGGCTTCCGGCAGCCATCATGCCTGTTACGCCTACGCTGAGAGCCTTTGTCTCCTCCGCGCAGGCGCCGGACGAGAACGGGTGGTACCTGACGTCATCAACCAGATCCCGCCCCATGACCTTAGTCGGGTTCCTTTTCAGACAGGCGTGGTCCGCTTTGTCTGTGGGAGAGGTGGTTGTTGGGAGGGTCTGGCTTCTGGGGTGTCCTCGGGCAGCCCTGGGGCAGGTGAGAAGGTTTTAAAACTGGTCTTAGGTTGAATTTCCTCACTTGGTAATTAACTAAATCAATCAAAATAATGGGTCCCTTCCCTAATTAAATGAATGAAAAACATATATAAAGGAATTGCAGAATAATTGGTGTTAGTCAACAGTAATAACAAAGAGGAATTCAGAAAATTTAGGTAAGAGGTGGCCTCTTCAAATGCGCCTGGTAGGAAACCTGGAGACCTAACTGATCATTTTAGTGCCTTCAGATTGCTGAATAACATGCTAGTTTCTGGGAGACATATCGTGTCTGCATAAGAGTTCAGGGGATTTACAGGCTAGTAGTAAACTTGATTTTTCAGTTCCTATTATGATTTTCTTGGTATGAGCAACTTCCTAGTTTGGAAACTCTCCACTCTTGTAAATGGGCAAATCACAGATAAATTATGGGATCTTAGGTCAGGAGCTAGGAGCGACTCCGGGTCATTTTAGAAAATTGCTTAGGGCATCAAAGGTTGAATGATTTGCTCATGGTCACTGAGATGAAGGATGCCAAAAAGCAGATGTCTTCACAGGCAGGTGTTTTTCACCTTTGTTGTATCATAGGCCTCATTGGTGTTTTGGTGAAGCCTGTGGATCCTGTTCTTAGAAGACTGTTTTTAAATGTATTGGTGGTGGTGGTTACTGTCCTTTGTTCTTGTAGAGGACCAAAATGACATCACTGTGCTGGGGTCAAGGTAAAATGGATAGGTGATGTCTTCTGATGGGCATAAATTGGATTTAAGTGAGGCAGAGTAGCACAAAGTTGTCAGCCTCACTGTCTCTTCCAGTCATTTAGATATATTAAAAAAAACTTCATAGGATGACAAACCAACTAAATTGAAATAGTTATAATGATATTTTTTAAAAGTTCATGGATCCCAGGTTAGGAACTCCTACTTTAAAGCTAGCCCTCCGTAAACTACACCATAATGCTCTAATAGGTAACCGTAGAGCAGCTTGGTGTGATAGATTGAAGACCTGTGTTCAAATGGTGCCTCTGATGCATACTAACTGTGACCATAAGCTTCATCTCCCAGAGTACCCCAGGCCACTTTCTCAGTTCAGGATGTGTGAATGTTTTAAAAATGCTGTAATAAGTGAATTAAACCCATAAAGGTGGTTTTTGAGGCAAGCTTCCTCATGGGGTTCCCTTAGCCAGTCACCTAAAGTACCACCTATCGACTATAGGTGCAACATGGCTTCAGAACAGCATCTTCTTCATGGTTTTGTTCTGGTCTGTTTCAGGGGTGAGCTTCCCATGTTCCCATCTCTACCATGTTGCCATACTGTTTTCAAGAGGTGATGAAAGCAACCCGCTGTGGCATTCCACACTCCAGATTACTGCCATGGTTAATTGGAACCCAGTCAAGGTTTTTGTGTACTGTGCTACAAACCAGACGGAGGCGAGTGGTGATCACTGGTATTGGATTAGTAACTCCTCTTGGGGTTGGAACTCAGTTGGTGTGGGATCGACTCATCCAGGGACAAAGTGGCATTGTTTCACTGGAGGGTGAGGAGTATAAGAATATCCCTTGCAAAGTCGCTGCCTATGTGCCCAAAGGGGCTGGTGAAGGCCAGTTTAATGAAGAAAACTTTGTGTCAAGATCAGAGACTAAATCTATGTCCTTTCCTACCATCTTGGCCATTGGAGCAGCAGAGTTAGCAATCAAAGATTCTGGTTGGCATCCTCAATCAGAAGCCGACCAAAGGAATGCTGGTGTGGCTATTGGTATGGGAATGGTTCCCCTGGAAGTGATTTCTGACACAGCTCTGATGCTTCAGACAAAAGGATACAACAAAGTCAGCCCGTTCTTTGTCCCTAAGATCCTGGTCAACATGGCAGCTGGTCAAGTCAGCATGCGTTACAAACTCAAAGGACCCAATCATGCCGTCTCAACTGCGTGCACCACGGGAGCACATGCTGTGGGAGATTCTTTTAGATTTATAGTGCATGGAGATGCCGATGTGATGGTGGCTGGAGGAACAGATGCCTGCATCAGCCCCTTGTCTCTGGCCGGATTTTGTAGGGCTCGGGCTCTGAGCACAAACTCTGATCCCAAGTTGGCTTGCCGCCCGTTCCATCCGAAGAGGGATGGCTTTGTAATGGGGGAGGGAGCCGCTGTCCTGGTGCTAGAAGAGCAGGAACACGCTGTTCAGAGAGGAGCCAGGATCTATGCAGAAATTCTGGGCTATGGACTTTCAGGGGATGCTGGCCATATAACGGCCCCTGATCCAGAAGGAGCGGGGGCTGTGAGGTAGAGCTTTCCACATTTGTTCTTCAACCACAACCTCTTCATTCTTCAGCATCTACCCCCAGGGCGGTGCCCAGAGAGGCCTCATATCCTTCCATGACCGTTCCATCAAAACTCACTTGTTTTCTGCCCCATACTTACTGGCCAGAGCTCTCTTTCTTTGTGACAGTAGATAGGTAATATGTTAATTGGATAAACCAATCCTTGATATTTCATTAGCCTTCCCACATAATATTATTCTGTAACTCAAGACAAAGACACTTAGAGACTTTGAAGTAGTCAGTGTTAAGGCTAAGTATGTCGTGTATGGAGGCAGGCTGGTGGGTGAGATGCTTTTGGCCATCTGGGTTGGGGCATAGAAGGGATTTCAGTATGTTTCACATCACTCCTCACAATGAGTTCTCAGGCTTCTTGCCAAGGCTACAGGCAGCCCCACCAAATCAGAAGGTGTTCAACAGGTGGTGAAGTCTTTGGCCAAAGAAGTTGGCTGGTTGTTTAACACAAATTAGAAAACATACTTGGAATATTAAGGGAAAGCTATGGGGAAAGCTCCAGATTATATTCTTTGCAACAGAGACGTTTAAAAAAAAATAGCTTCACTTTAGTTTTACTTTAGTAAATTTACTTTTCAGCTTTTGAGAATTACTTTACTATCTTCTATGAAGATTTTTTCCAAAAGTTACTTGAGAACCTGGCAGTCTATAGGCCAGATTATTTAGTGACCAAAACCGAAGGCTTTGAAGTCCCCAGGGATCTCCTTGATGTGGGTGTTTCCTCCATTCCTGCAGATTGTGCCTTTCAGGATCCAGAGTAGTTGTTAATAGTTCAGCGTCTGGAGCAGGAGGTCCCCAGTGGAGTACCCTGGAGATCTGTGCTTGGCCCTGACCTATTTTTAATGATTTTATCAATGACTTGGATAAAGGCAAAGATGGTGTGCTCTGCTCAGCGCTGAGCACAGTGCCTGGAACATCATAGGCACCAGATAATGCTTATTCCTTCTCTTCTTCTTTCCCTTCCTTCTAGACCTAGACAGAAATTCAATTTAGCTAGAACAGTTTCATAGAACTGGGACCTCAGAGGTCATTGAGACAATCCCTTCGTTTTACAGATTAGGAAACTGAGCACAAAGATGTTAAGTAATTTGTTTAAGGTCATACATATGTTACACACACACACATACACACACACACACACACACACGCATACACATACACATACATACTTTGGGCTAGGCCTTTAATTTCATAGGTGTGTAAGGAATTCCTGTTGTGTAAATTTCTTCCACCAATGCATTTTAATTT
The DNA here is from genome assembly GCF_019393635.1 of Dromiciops gliroides. Lineage (NCBI taxonomy): Eukaryota > Metazoa > Chordata > Mammalia > Microbiotheria > Microbiotheriidae > Dromiciops > Dromiciops gliroides. The sequence continues at coordinate 28,168,184 of NC_057865.1, read as the reverse complement.
CCAGTCTTAGCTGCCTGGGGGACTGGAGATGAAGTGATGTGCCAGTCACATAGCCTGTCTGAGTCAGACACATGACTTTTGTCACTCATATTTTGTTAGGGATTGTTAAATCTAATTCTCTGGGTATAGGTGTAGGAAGATATCAGTAAGTCAATATGAAGGAATCTTACCATATATCCTAAAGACAAGGTGAGTTTCTAACCCAAATTTCTCTTCTCTAAAAAGATTACTAAAGGAGAATATCATTTTCACCACTATCAGATACAGATGCACATTTTGTGTTACTAATAAAAGTATTGGTCTAGACAGGGGACATTTATTCTTGATAATTTACCAAATGTAATGTTTTTCTTGAATTCATTAGATGTATGGCTGCTGCGATCAAAGATGCGGGCATCTCTCCTGAAGATGTGTCCTATGTCAACGCACATGCGACTTCCACACCTCTAGGAGATGCTGCTGAAAACAAGGCTGTCAAACAACTCTTTAAAGAGCACGCTCGTTCTCTTGCTATGTCTTCCACCAAGGGAGCAACAGGACATTTGTTAGGAGCAGCCGGAGCAGTGGAAGCTGCTTTTACTGCCCTGGCTTGTTACCATCGAACACTGCCACCTACGCTCAACTTGGACCGCTTAGAACCTGAGTTTGACCTCAATTATGTCCCAGTGACAGCCCAGGAGTGGAAAACAGCAAATAGACGCATTGGCCTGACCAACTCCTTTGGCTTTGGAGGGACGAATGCAACCCTCTGCATTTCTGGCATGTAGGTGTGTGTATTTTGTATGTCCATGAACACTGATGTATGCATGATGCCAGTGAAGATTAATTAGATAAAGAAATAATATACATGTGTGGATGAGCATATGGAGTCTCTCCTTGATGTTTCTGATTTGGGAACTTTCTGGTCCCATGTTTCAGATACCTACAGATACTCTTTCCTCTTTCATCTTCCATCTTATTTTCCCTTGAGCTGAAATCTGCATCCATGAAACTTGTACCCATTGACCTTAGTTCTACCTTCCAGAACCCCCAGCAGAAGACTCAGCCCTTTCCCACAGAATATCTGTATAAATATTTAAAGACAATTATCTAGATCTCCTTAGATTTTATTTTACCACAGCTGTTGCATGCTCTCCTTGAAATTAATAATGGGCTCTTCAACCATAAATTGCTCCTTGAAAGATGACATCAAATTAAATAGAATGCTATGGCAATTTAATTCTCTGGGAGCCACTTCATAATATATTTTGTTGGAAAATTAAATATTATTTATACCATTGTTGAGAACAGTTGTTTAAGTGGTAGTTAATGTTTTTAGAAACTGGTTAAAATATGTTTCCCAACTTGTTTCAAGTATCCTGAGATACTAAAGTTGTAGATAGTCCAAAATAAGAAATTTATTTGAAATTTTGGACCTTTAAGGATAGATATGAAGTTAACATATCATTTCCTTTCCAAAAGTTCAATCAATTAGACAGTTTTGGAGGCTATAGTAGGATTTTAGAAAGAAAAATCTGGAACTATGAATTCATTGAGAACTCCCATCTAATTCATCTCCCCAACCATTCTGCCACTTAGAGTCTTAGAGTTGCCTGGGACATGGAAAGGTGGAATGCTCAATGTCATGTAGCATGTGGCCCAGGCAGACCTTGAACCCAGGTCTTTCTGCCTGAAATTGGTGCTTTTATTTATTGTACCAAGCTTCTTCTCTTAGTAGAGACTAGACAAATAAGATTACCACTAGAAACATGTAAGGGGCAGGGACTGAGGGTAAAGAGAAATTGTAAAGATGTTGGGATTGTGTCCCTGGAAAATTTAAGATTACATGGAGATTCATTCATCCATTAAGTAAGTATTAAGTGCCTACTATGTGCCAGACACTGTGCCCAGCTGGGAATTCAAAGCCAAAATGGCCTAGTCCTGACCTTATGGAGTTTACATTCTTTTGGAGGATTATAATCAACTCATTTTAGAGGGATGAAGTTCAACTTTAAATAAAAAACACCCTTGAACAGTGTTCTGACTCATAGTCATATGGTATCGGCTTGAATGGCTAGCTACAGGGTCATGGAACTTGTTGCAATCCAAGCTCATTCCAGTACATTTTAAAATTTAAAAATTTTTTAAAAAAATTTTTGTTTTTTTGGTGGGGCAATGAGGGTTAAGTGACTTGCCAAGGGTCACACAGCTAGTTAAGTGTCAAGTGTCTGAGGCCGGATTTGAAATCAGGTCCTCCTGAATCCAGGGCTGGTGCTTTATCCACTGCGCCACCTAGCGGCCCCGATTCCAGTACATTTTTTACTTCTTTTGAACTGAAATCTCCATCCGTGCAGCTTCCACTCAATAATCTTAGTGCTGTCTTCTGAAGCCCGCAGAATAAATCTCAGCCCTAGTCCTCAAAATGTTTAAAGATTATTATCTTGTTCTGAAGTTGTTTTCTAGGATAGACATTTTTCAACTTCTCTTTATAATTCCATGACCAGAAACAACCACATGCTAGCGGATCTCTTTCGGACACACTTTTTAAAATATCCCTCAAAAGGGTGCACAGTAGAGCAGGACTAGACCTCACTCAGCCTGAGACTATTTGAGTGAATGAATGAATGAAGCCTTTATTAAGTGCTCTTGTTTGTCCAGGACATTGGAGAGGTGATTTCATGACCTTCACTGAATTGGATGTGAGTGAGGAATCACTCCTCCAGAGCTGTCTCGGTCCGATGGCAAGATACACATCAGGACAACTGGAAATGTCCCTGGATGTTTGAGGCAATTTGGGTTAAGTGACTTGCCCAGGGTCATACAGCTAGCAAGTGTCTGAGGTGAGATTTGAACTCATGCCCATAGTTCCAAAGACTTTGGTGACAAGAACTTTTTTTTTTTCTGGGTCTATGGTAGCTGTGGCTGCAGGCCCTGCGGGAGCAGTGGCCAGGCTGCATCTTGGTATAAGATGATGGCAGAGAGCACTGGCATTGAAGCATTGCCATTCCAAGGTTCTTGGGTTTGGGGTTCCTGGGCTTTCTCCATCAGGGTCTGAGGGGAGATGGTGGTGGTCAAGGTGGTGGTGGCTGGCCCTGTTTTCCTGGCATGTGCTGCCTCCTGGCTCTTCCTTATGGTGCTTTTCTGCTTCAGTAAGACTGGCCTGCCTGCCCACGTTTGCCTTGCCATATATCTATTAAGGTAGCCAAAGATTACATTAGAGTTGGTTGGTTTGATTTTAAATAGCCATTTCACAAAGCTGACTTGATAAAACTAAAATTCCAGCTTTACGTGATACGTATTGCTGTTAGGCCAGGTCTCCCTCACTCAGCACATGTGCAATTAAAATCTCAAACTACATGGGGGACTTTAAATTTAATTGTGTTAAATTTAATCCTAATACCATGCATTGATCCCGCTGATCACAATCTTTTTGTATCTTGGTTTTGACATTTGGAATGTTAGCTCTCTCTTTCTCTAAACTTTGTGTGGTTTACAAATCTGAATGCCTGTGTTGTATATCTTCATTTAAGTCATCGAGAGAAAATGGCAATTAGGCAGGATGGGGCAAAATATCCAACCCTTGAGGACTTTAGATTTAACTTTAGAATGACGTTGATGTATTAATTAATACTCTTTAAGTAAGGTTGATCAACCACATTCTAATTCTACTAACCATCTGCTCACATCTTTCCATCATGATCCCTAAGTAATCATGCAAGATCATCAACTATCTGGTAAAAATCAAGATACATTGTGAGCTATAGCCTAGCTTCTTAAACTATGGGTCACAACCCCGTCACGGGTCCTGTAACTGAATGTGGGGTTTGCTGCAGCCTTGGTTCTGAACATACAATATGTCAACTTCGCACTGCTTATGCCCTCACAGGGTCACGTAAAAATTTCTTGGGGGGACAAGGGGTTGAGAGTAGAAAAAGTTTAAGAAGCCCTGATCTATAGTATGTCTTGATTCAGTGACTTTAACTTAAAATAATGTAATTCGTTTAGCATGGCCTGTTCTAATGAAACCCATGATGATTCCTAGGGAGTTGTAGATAAAGCAGAGATCTTTAAGGAAATGTATGAGTCAAAGCTCAGAGAAGATGAAACGAATGGGGATTGTGGAAATGAGTGATCACAGAATCCAAGAGCCAGAAGGAAAGATCTGCTCCAATGTGAAGTTGACTAAGAACCCTTCCCAACATGTGGTCCATTTCTCCTCTGCTCCTGGTGAGAGGGGCCTACAGCCTCTTGAAGCTGCCCATTTAATTCTAGGAAGCTCTCGTTCTTAAGAAGTTTTCCCTTTCACCAAGCCTTAATCAGCTTCCAAGACTGCCACCCATTGTTCCAACCTCTGTCTTTGGGGGACAACCAATAAAGTCCCCACCATAACCCATTAAATATTTGGAGACAACTGTCATGTTCCCTGGCCTCACTCCGTCCCCAGCTCCTCTCTTCTGCAGGCTGAACCTCCCTATTTCTTTCTTTCTCTCTCTCTCTCTTTCTTTCTTTTTCTTTCTCTCTTTCCTTCTTTTTCTTTCTTCTTTCCTTCCTTCCTTCCTTCTTTCCTTTTTCTTTCTTTTTTTTTTTGCAGGGAAATGAGGGTTAAGTGACTTTCCCAGGGTCACATCTACTAAATCATGTCAAGTGTCTAAGGCTGGATTTGAACTCAGGTCTTCCTGAATCCAGAGCCAATGCTTTATCTACTGTGTCACCTAGCTTCCCCTGAACTTCCCTATTTCTAACAAAAGATGTTCATTAGCATGGTTTCCACCCTTCTTAGCATGGGCCATTATATTCTGGAATTCTGCTCTTTGTCAATGACCTCCTGAAAATGTCATGCCCAGAATTGGATCTGATTATCTAGATGTGATCTGACCAGGGGAGAGTGGAAATGCCACCCTCCTCCTTCATTGTATCCTTTAAAACAAGGGGTCCTCTTCTCTCTGTAGTGAGAGACAGGTGTCTTCAGGTGTGAACCAAAGAGGAATTGAAGGGATTAGGGAGCTGAAGGCTCAAGGGGACCGCCATCTGGTGGACAACTCAGATATTGTAGCCTTTTGTGAATAACAGTGACACGTGATCTTTCTGTTGCAGGTTTAAGGATTGGTAGTACTATTAGTAGCACTTTACAAATATTATCTCAGTTTGTCTTCACCCTTGACCCCCTTTTAAGTTTAATCTGAATCATTAACATTTTCTATATTACTTTATTAAGTCTAGACAATGAACAAAACGATAAATCAAGGCCTGATTTGTAGTGTTTGCAGATTACCTAGATGTAAAGAAATGCTCACACTGAGAATTTAGCAATCAGTTCTCCAGTATGAGCTGGTTCCACCACAGCCCTGGGTGTGCTGAACACTGTATATGGAGTTAGGGGATTGGAGTTCAAATCCTAGCTCTTGTTTATTACCTGTGTGGCTTTGGGTAAGTTACCCTCAGAAAGACCCAGGCTCATCATCCATTTAAACAGACAGACAGACAAACAGTGGATCTCTAGGGCTCTTCCCAACTCTGAATTTCTTGACTTAGGGGCTAGAGACTGTGAGCCTTGATGGTTGATTGGTTACATGCAATTACTTCACATGTCAACCAGGCTTTGAACTTACAGCCTAAAGAGAAAGGGTCCTGAGATGCTCCCTAGGAGTGTCAATAAGGTGCAGCCGGAGGTGTTTTGAGAAGCCAGGTAGGTCATCCACTATGAAAATTGCTTTAACCCTTCAAAATGCATTGTCTTCAGAAACTCCGTTGTCAGATAATCATTCCCTTTTGCATCATGCTGAGAAAACTGTCGATACAAAATTAGACCCTTGAATTTTAGCCTTGGATGAGCAGAGGTAAGATCTGCTGTCCAAAGTGAAACACCAGGGCAGCTGGAAAGTGATTTAATCAATTTATTATTTATTTATTTAAAATAATATTTGACTGCTTATAAAACAATTTTTTGGGGGGCAGGGCAATGGGGGTTAAGTGACTTGCCCAGGGTCACACAGCTAGTAAGTGTCAAGTGTCTGAGGCTGGATTTGAACTCAGGTACTCCTGACTCCAGGGCCAGTGCTTTATCCACTGTGCCACCTAGCTGCCCCTAAAACCAATTTTTAACATTTCTTGTGTTTTTCTTTTTTTTAGGTTTTGAGTTTCATAATTCTATCCATGCCTCCCCCCACACGAGATGGCAGGCAATCTGAAATGGGTTATACATGTACAATCATATAAAACATTTCTATATTAGTTATTTTGTGGAAGACAACTTGAAAAAGGAAGGAAGGAAGGAAATAAATGAAAAATAGTATGCTTTGGTCTGTGTTCAGATACCACCAGTTTTTTCTTTGGAGGTGGATGGCATTTTTCATCATGAGATCTTCGGCATTGTCTTGGATCATTGTATTGCTGAGAATAGCCAAGTCATTCACAGTTGTTCACCGTGTAATATTGCTGTTACTGTGTACAGTGTTTTCCTGGTTCTGTTCACTTCACTCTGTATTAGTTCATGTAAATCTTTACAGGTTTTTCTGAAATCATCCTGCTCGTCATATCTTATAGCACAATAATATTCCATTACATTCATATACTATAACTTGTTCAGCCATTCTCCAATTAATGGACATCCCTTCAATTTCCAATTCTTTGTCACTACAAAAAGAACTGTTGCAAATATTTTTTCTACAAATTGGTATCTCTCTCCCACTTTTATATCTTTGGGATATAGATATCAGTGGTATTGCTGGATTAAATGGTATGTACAGTTTGATTGCCCTTTGGGTGTAGTTCCAAATTGCTATCCACAATGGTTGGATCAGTTCACAACTCCAGTTTTCCCACATTGCCTCCAACATTTATGATTTATCATTGTCATATTAGCCATTTTGATAAGTGTGAGGTGGTACATCAGAGCTGTTTTAATTTCCATTTCTCTAATCAATAGTGATTTAGAGCAATTTTTTTCATATGACTATAGATAGCTTTGATTTTTTCATCTGCAAACTGCCTGTTCATATCCTTTGACCATTTATCAATTGGGGAATGACTTTAGGGTTTTCCTATTCTTTCAGAGACACTTGTTTATTCCAATTATTGTATTCTTATAAATTTGACTCAGTTCTCTAGTATTTGAGAAATGGGACCTTTATCAGAGATACTTGCTGTAAAATATTTTTGGAAAGAGATTTATAATAATATACTAAAAAGGCTTTAAGAGGATAAATAGAGATAGAATCTAGGCATTTGCTCTGTTGGCACTAATAAGAGCCTCTCATTTTGCTGTCGTCTTGGCACTGTAGGCCCAGATTCTTCCCATTTTCTCATGTTTCTTTCCCTCCCCTTCACTCCCTTCTTCTTTCACAGGTCTCATATTTTGTGATGACTGAACTGTTACTAAGACCAAAGTTTAAATCCTTCCTCACATACCCACCATCTGTGTGACCCTGAACAACACACGTAATCTCTCATGGGCTATTTCCTGCTAGCTTCTATCTCTCAGGGATGTTGCAAGGATACTAATATTTGTAAAGTGCTTTGCAAGCCTTAAGTCATCATATAAATACTAGTGGTGAATATAATCTCTACTTCTCCATCTACACTATCTTTCCTTCATTGATATTATTTAGTGAGTAACTTATCCAAAGCTGGGTGTCAAGGCATCTAAAGTTTGTAGCTCCCTATGCGCAACATTCAGGGGGTGCAAATGGAAGACTTAAATTATTTTTATAAGTGCACATTTTTTGCTGTCAAAAGAAATGGCAGAGTTTGGAAGAGGAATGTTTGGGGTGAAGTTTGTTTTGGGACATGTTGAGATTGAGAAACTGCTAGGATATCCAGAGTGGACTGAAGCTCAGGGACTAGACATATAGATCAGGGAGTCATCTGCACAGGGATGATAATTAAATCCATGAAAATGATGAGGTCACCAAGAGTGCTGAAGTCCTGAAAACAATATATATATATATATATACATATATATATATATATACATATATATATATATATACATATATATATATATATATATATTTTTGGTAGGGCAGTGGGGGTTAAGTGACTTGCCCAAGGTCACACAGCTAGTAAGTGTCAAGTGTCTGAGGCCGGATTTGAACTCAGGTCCTCCTGAATCCAGGGCCGGTGCTCTATCTACTGCGCCACCTGGCCGCCCCCTCCTGAAAACAATCTTTACCTGCTTTCCATGTTGGCTGTGGGCAAGAGTGATTGGGTCTCCTGTAGAGAAGAAACAACTAAGGCATCATCAAGGAAGGGCTGAAGCTGGCTGGGGGGTGGGGTGGCAGGTTGCCCCACTCTCTGTCCTGCCCCAAAGTCTTCTTCCACAGGCTTATTTTAGGTGCCTAGAATGGCCTTTGGCAGACCCAAAGAGTCAGAAGCCCTGGGATTTTCCCCTCCCCTGCAGATGGAAGGAGAGTCAGGTTCTACTCCGTGTGCGTATTTTAGCTGATTTCAAGTGATGACACGATCACTGCTACTTGTCTTTTTTCTTGACCACAAATCCCACACTGGAAGGGACTTCAAAGGCCACCTAGCCCAACCCCTTCACTTTACAGGTGAGGAAACTGAGGCACAGGGAGATGACCTTTCTGAGGTCAGACACCGAGTAAGTATAACTGTGCGGGTATTCAGTGTGTCAGGTAAGAGGCCTGCAGCCTGCCGTATCTTTAAGCTTTCCTGGGGCCTGAGAAGAGGAGGCTGACCATTCCCTGCTCTCCCTCTCTTGTAATATTGTGTCTTTCAGTGGCTCAGGTCGCCTGTTCCTAAAAGGAAACGAAGCTGATTAAACCTGAGCCGAGTGACATTCAGGGCAATCGCAGCAGTAGTTTTCTAGATTTACCAATAATTTTGATTTGGTAAAGACTTAGCCAGTAGAAAATTAGAAATTTTAATGAGGGGTCTCATTAACTGTTATTTACAAATAATTGGGTTATAATCTAATCAAAGGAGCTTGGCAGAGTAATTCCTGTTTCCATTTTCAGAAGTAATTATTATTTGGTGTTTATCTAACATGGTGGGTTTTTTTAATGCTTCCAATTATTTTTTTGCTCATTATTCTTTGAACTACCTCAAAGGGTTTTCACAACATGTTAATCTCTCTTTCACACATGGGAAAAGCAGGGCAATCCTTGTGTAAACACCCGAGTGGTGTTGTGTTAACAACACTGTAACATTTCCTCCAGCCGGGACCTGTGCTCCCCCCAAGGCCACATCTCTGATATCATACTCACCCTTCTCAACACACACAGTCTTTGCCAAGATGGGTCCATCTGAGTGATGGGGCCCTGGGCATGTCTTCATTTGGCCGAGTCTCTGTGTTTCATACACATGGACACAAACGACCTATTCTGTCATCAGTGTTCATTTGCTGCCCTCAGACCTTTCATTCTCTTCCTCGGAATCCCTTAAAAACATCTTTTGCTTTGCTTCTTTTTTAAGATATTTTTTCCCTCTCTCAACCTTTTTACTCCTGACCTCCATTCAAAAAGTCCAAGATCAGAAGGGCTTGGAGGTCGGTTGAGGATGGTTGGCTTGAAGGAGAGAACTCAGGGGATGGAAGAGACTCTTGAGCTTTCACAGTGTTGGAAGCGCTCTTGTACAGAAAGACAGACCTGACCTGCAGTGCTTGGCCCTGAGGTAGAGTCAATGAGATCAGATGTATGCAGAGCGGCTCACAAACCTTAAAGCGCCTGAAAGATCTCAGCTACCACTATTCCTAGTTCTCATTTTTATATATTGGTGAATGATGCATTTATGTTGACTTTTACCTCAGTTCTGTTACCTGTGAAACGGGAGTGTTGGATTAGTTAACGTTCAAAGCTCCTTCCAACTCTAGCATTGAACTTCTATGGGCAGATGTTGTACCCCTCCTATATTCATTTATTTTTTCCACCTTTTGGGAACATATCATTCTTCACCAGGCCTGTGCCAAGGGATTGACCTCTCTAGATCCTGCCTGTATGAACTTGGACATGTCACTTAACCCCTAAGGGCTCCAAACAAAACTCTAAGACGTAAGATGTGGGGAAGATGCTAAACCTGCATTGATAGAGGGAGTTTCATTACCTGGGAGTTCCCAACACCAATGAAATCACAAGTTCAGTTCCTTTCCCTATCCCTATCAATTTGCACAGTGCCATGCTCATTATTAATGATCATAATTATATAGCATTTATCTAGTACCCTGAGATCATAGATGTAGAGCTGGGAGGGACCCGGTCATCAAATCCAGTTACCCTCCTCAGCTGAGGAAACAGAGACCTTAAGAGGTGAAGGACCCTGTCCAGGCTCACACAGCTAGTAACTGTCTGAGGGACAATTCAGTGCCAGCTCTCCCTGACTCCAAGTCTAGCCCTTGATCCAAAGCACTTGCCATAGTTTATCACATTTAAGGTGCGTGATAACATGAACACTTATTAAATTATTATTATTTAATTAAATATTCTATCCCAGCAGTTTATGGTGGTCTGAAAAGACCTCTGCTTTCTTCAGGCCAAGTCATTCTTATAACACACCGTGCCTGCCGGAGATGTGCTCATCCTCCCCCTGGCATCCTTTTCCCTTTTCTGGAATCTTCTGTACTTGGAACCCCTCCCATGCTAGGAATGTCCACCTCTTCAACCTTCACCATCACCAATTCCCTGCCTTCCATTTGTGTAAGAAAAGCAATCAGCTGGGCCAGAGGGAGACATTGCCCCATTGCCCACCTCCCCCCACCTTGGGCACACCTGGCTCTTTTCTGCATCCTTTAGATCTTGGGTGGGATTGTCCCATGTGTGTCCTCACCAAAGTCATAAATCCCTGGTTTGCAAGGGAATCAGGGAAACTCAGGCTGATCTGTCCAGTCTTTTCCACTTCTGGACACCTGATAATATTCTCATCTCCCTGTCAATTGTGATCTGGTCATGTCCTTGCGCAATGTTCTTTACCATGCCGTCAGTCATCCCCTTGAATGTGTCATATTAAAAATTAAAATTTAAATATTCCTATAAGAAAGGTTTAGTACTTTTAATAAAGAAGTATTGGTTTACTTCTTCAATGAAGCTGCCATTCTTTGCCCAATATGGGCCACAGTTTTTTTTGGGGGGGGGTGGGAGTGGGGGAGGAGGAAACAGCATATAGTACAGTGAAAGTAAAAGTAAAAGGCTTTGGAATGAGAAGATCCAGATGCCGGTCCTGCCGCTGATACTTATTGCCTCTATGACCATGGGCACATTTAATGGCCTTACCCTTCCTCTGTAAAAATGAGGGGATAGGATGAGATGAGTGACCTCTGAGGTTCCTCCAGCTCTCGAGTTTTCCTTTTCCCCAATCCCAGCCACGGATTATAGGACTTCCAATTGTGCAGGGGCTCACATCACTGACTTTTCTCTGTGAATTTTCTTGGCACAAAACAAGACCACAAATATATATGTTACACATATGTGAGTTATTTAGGTCTTATTTATATGGTAATTATATTTAAACAAATTTATCATACATATTATTTATATAAATTGATATGTATACATTATTTACAAAACAGTTATTTAAAGATTTAAAATACTAAGTTATATACAATAGAATATATCTAGGTATATCTAAATGTAATAATGTAGAAAATTTACATTATATATGTCATATGTGTATGTATATATTATATCTATGTTTGATATATATAATATAATTATATATCACAAATAAAAATAAAACAAACAAAAACCAAGCCAACATTGGATGTTGGCCAGCCATTCCTTTGGGAGGAAACTTTGCTCCTCATTCATTCTACAGAATAATCTCTGATGTGATGAACACAGGATCTGTCACAGAACACCTCCCATGTTGTTTTCTGCCTTTATGATGAGGTCCATCCCCTTTAATGGTGATCACTTTCAGCTGAGTAGAAAACCATCATCTTGGAGGAGAAGATGGTGAGGAAATGATGAATTCTACAATAGTTTGACAGTTACAGTTCTTTGAAGTCTTGGCCTCTGGTAGAAAGCACAGTCATTTCATGGTGGCAGCTCATATATAAGGAAGCTAAGTGGCCACCAGAGAAAGCTGTCAGTGCCCAAGATCCCTGAAAATACAAAATAAGAAGACTGAAGACAGGAATGGTCAGAAGGCTGAGCAGCAAGAGATACCCACTAGAGACACAAGGATGTCAGAGGTAAAGAGATGTCAGGTGCTTCACAATCCAGATTTTAAGGATCATTCTTTTCAAGAGAGTCTTACATTAACAGAATGCCCAGAAGGTCAGCAGTGATGTTTCTCAGTTTTAATATTGAGCCAGTTTCTAGACTATAAGAAAGTATAACTACAAAAAAAGCTTTCTGGGCGACTCCTCTAGCTGTGAGCTCACATCTCCATTGTAAAATTTTAAGAGTCAAAGCTCTTCATAAATATTTTACTCATGGCAGAAAGAAATCTTCAGAGGGTTGGCTTGTACAGTCCTCAGCTTGAAAATCTTTCCTTGACCCTACAATTATTGGCTATGCCTTTGATCATTCACGTTCCTGCCACCTCCCCCCCCCCCACTTCAACTACATTTCACACTAGGTTTGTTTCATACAAAATGTTCGTTTTGCCATCAAAGTTATTTGAATCAACTACCAAGTTCCTCAGGAACCTAATTATATAAGATTCCTGATACTAGATAAGGAAGAAGTCATTTTGCCTATGATGTGTCAACTTCCATGGACATCCCTTTAATTATTTATTGGGTTGACACTTCCACGTATTTTTTTTTAAATGAGCAAAGCATGATTCTTATTGGGTTTCAGTTTAATTGTCCATCAACTTCTTTTCAGATTCAAGGCTTTGCCCTTCTGTCTCATCCCATATCTTGCTGAAGTTTCTTTTTTTGTGCATCTGTTGACCTTTTTGTCTAGGTAAACCTAGAACAGCTTCTTTCTTTCAAGTCTGTTTTAAAAAATTTATTGCTTTACATTTACTCTGGTCTAGGTCTGCATCAGGCCTGGTAGATTCGATCTGGCATTGGAATAAAATAAGAAACTTGTGGGTAAGCAGTTAAAAAAAGAAAATTTACTTAGCTAGTTGTTGGGTTATTTCAGTTGTGTCTCTTTGTGACTCCTTTTGGGGTATTCTTGACGAAGGTACTGGAGTGTTTTGCCATTACCTTCTCCAGCTCATTTTACAGATGAGAAACTGAGACAAATAAGGTTAAGTGATTTTCCCAAGGTCACACAGCTAGTAAGTGTCTGAGGCTGAATTTGGACTCAGTAAGATTGGTCTTCCTGATTCCAAGCCTGGGACTCTATCCATTGCACCACCTAGCTGCCCTTAGCTAGTTGTAGGAGAAGGATATTCAACAAGGACAGACACAGAAGACATCTCTGGTAGATTCAAGTGTGCCTGCGTTGACCGTTATTTTCCACCAACCAAACATTAGTCTGGATAGTCTGGAGCTTCTTGGACAATTTGCACTCGGGTGACCAGAAAGTGATTACTAAGAGCTTGAGCCTATAGTTTCCTGAGCCAATCAAGTATTGAGGATGATTTCAATACCTTTTAAGGAAAAAACAGTCTGATTTGCATATGGGCAGGATAATGTTCCTACCATAACATTATAAAGCCTTTTAGGAATGAGGTGTGGCATCAAATGATAATTCTAGTCCCCTAGATTGACACAATATGGAGCAATAGGTGAAAGACTCAAGGGTAGGTTTCGATAACACATAAAGGAAAACGCCCCGCACTTTCTAACAAGCAAAGTTGTCTCAAAGTGGAATGGATTGCCCGGGGAGGGACTGGGTTCTCTCTCAGAGGAGAGCTTTGAGTAGAAGGTTGGAGGTCCATTTTGGAGGGAATGTTTTAGAAAGGTGTCTTGGTTGGGTATGGATTGGATTAGTTTTGAAGATTTTGTCCAACTCTGAGATTCTAGGCACTAAAAATTATTAATATCTTTTTAGATCATCTTCAATTTTCAACATATCCTTCCTCCCCCCACCCCGCCCGAGAGCCATATCTTATAACAACAAATACAAATTTTAAAAAGTAGTTTGGCAAAACAAATTAAATTATTAATCAAGTCTGACGTTCTATGCAATGTTTCACCTATATAATCCCCTGCCTCTACAAGGAGTTTAAGATACTTATGAGTAGGGAATGTTTCATTTATCACATTTGTATTCTCAGCACTTAGCACAGTGCCTGATAATAAAGCAAGAGCTTAATAAATCTTGATTATTGTTGATTGAAGGAGATGCCTTCTCGTAGAACTTCTTTAGTGTTCTTTGGTCATTATAATTACACAGCATTGATTTTTGATTTTTGTTGTCATTGTTCTTTCCTTTTGCATTGCTGTAGTCCTTTTGTATATTGTTCCACAGTTTGGCTTACTTTACTTTGCATAAATTCATATGTCTTCCTCTGACTTAATTTTTATAGCAAAGCAATATTACTTTACATAAATGTGCCACAATTTGTTTAGCTGTTCCCCAATCAATGACCATCTACTTTGTTTTCCAGTTCTTCACTATTACAAAAAATGGTGCTATAAATATTTTGGTGCATTTGACTCCCCTTTGCACATAATGGTTGCTGAATCTTGCCATTTCTAAATTCACAACATCTCTTATACCTGACCCCTTCTCTCTGCTCACACAACTACCATCTTAGTTCAGGTCCTCATTGCCTCTCCTCCAGAGGTGATCTCTAATATGACTTCCTAACTGGTGTTCCTCCCTCAAGTCTATGTATCTCCACTCTAATTCATCCTTCATTCAGCTACTGATGGTTTTCCTTGAATTTAGATCTGATCATGCCACTCAGCAAACTTGACTGTCTCCCTTTTGCCTCTAGCATTCAACATAAACCCTTCTGTTTAGCTTTAATGTCCTTTATAACCTTGTCCCAACCTATCTTTCCAGCCTTATTGGGCATTACCCACCTGTCTCTGTGATTCAGACAAACTGGCTTTCTCACTGATCCTGAAACATACAACTCCCTCTCCCATCTTTATCATCTCTTGTGACTGAACCAAACTCCCTCCTCACCTCCTCCTACTTTTCCTTCAGTACCCAGCTCAAATACTACCTTCTATGTCAAGTCTTTTCTGACTCATTCAGGGACTCTCTCTAACAACCAAATGTAGAAAATCAGAAATATTAATGACATACCTTTTAGATAATAATGCAATTACAATTACATTTATTAAAGTACAGTGAAAAGATAGATTAAAAATTAATTGGAAACTAAATAATCTAATCCCAAAAGAATAAGTGGGTCAAAGAATCATAGAAATAATCAATAATTTCATTAAAGAGAATGGCAACAGTCAGACAACATACCCAAATTTATGGGATGCAGCCAAAATGGCACTTAGGGGAAGTTTAAAAAAAATAGTATTTTATTTTTTTCAATTACATGTAGAGACAGTTTTAACATTTATTTAAAAAATTTGAATTTCAAATTTTCTCCGTTTCTCTTTCCCTTGCCCCCTCCCTAAGACCTAAGATGGTAAGCAATTTGAAATAGGTTATATATATATATACACATACACATATGTGTATATATATACACATATATGTATATATGTACAATCATGTAAAACATATTTCCGAATTAGTCATGTTGTGAAAGAAGAAAGAGAACAAAGGGAAAAACTACAAAAGAAATAAAGAGAGTGAAAATAGTATGCTTCCATCTGCACTTAGACTCCATCAGTTCTTTCTCTGGATGTGGATAGCATTGTCCATCATGATTCCTTTATGATTGTCTTGGATCGTTTTATTGCTAAGAAAAGCTAAGTCATTTATACTTGATCGTTGCACAGTGTTGCTATTACTGTGTACAATATTCTCCTAGTTCTACTCACTTCACTTTGCATCAGTTCATGTAAGTCTTTCCAGGTTTTCTCAAACGTGAAATCCACGTGCTCATAATTTCTTATAGCACAATAGTATTCCATTACATTCATATACCACAACTTGTTCAGCCATTCCCCAGTTCATGCAAATTAGAGGAAAATTGATACCTCTAAACACATATCAATAAAATAGAGAAAGAGCAGATCAATGAATTGGGAATACAACTAAAAAACCTAGAAAAAGAACAAATTTAAAATCCCCAATTAAACACCAATTTGGAAATCCTGAAAATCAAAGGAGAGACATATAACATTGAAGTTAAGAAAACCGTTGAACTAATAAATAAAACCAGAAGCTAGTTTTATGGAGAAAAACCACAATAAAATAGATAAACCATTGATTAATTTGATTTAAAAAAGGAAAGCAGAAAACCAAATGACCAGTATCAAAAATGAAAGTGGTGAACTCTCCATCAATGAAGAAGAAATTAAAACAATTATTGGGAGCTATTTTGCCTAATTATATGCCAATAAATCTGACAATCTAAATTAAATGGATGAATATTTATAAAAATATAAATTGAGCAGATTATCAGAGGAGGAATTATAATACTTAACACAGTCTTAGAAAAAGAAATTGAAAAAGCCATCAATGAACTCCTTAAGAAAAAAAAACCCAGGGCCTGATGGATACACAAATGAATTTTACCAAACATTTAAAGAACAATGAATCCCAATAATATATAAACTATTTGGAAAAATAGGTGGAGTCCTATAAAAGACTCTTTCATTCATTGTATTTATATCTCTAGTGCTTAGCCCAGTGCTTGACACACAATAATCTTTTACTTTTTTTTTGTGAGGCATTTGGGGCTAAGTGACTCGCCCAGGGTCACACAGCTAGTGTTAAGTGTTTGAGGCTGGATTTGAACTCAGGTCCTCCTGAATCCAGGGCTGGTGCTCTATCCACTGTGCCACCTAGCTGCCCTGACACAATAATCTTTTAATAAATACTTGTGGATTATTGATTGATAGATTAATTCAAATAAATAAAGACTTGATGACCAAACATTAAGCAAGTTGTAAAGAGGGTTTTTTTTTTCTTTTTTCTTTTTTTCCAGGATTGGCTTGCCCTCTGAGGTCCCTTCTAGCTCTGGAATTCTGTGATCATGTAACTTCTCTCAATGTATTCCCAGTCCTCCTTAATATCAGTGCCTTCCCCTTGCGACTATCCCCAGATTTATCCAAAAATATCTTGTTCGTATAAAGCGCATTGAATGTTGTCTCCTCCATCAGATTTTGAGCTCCTTGGCAGCAGGGACTGTTTTTTGCCTTTCTCCATTTCCTCAGAGTTTAGCATGGTGCCTGCTATTTCCTAGGAACTTAATAGATAGCTGCTGCCTGACTGATTGGCCTAGGGATGGGAATGATCTATTCAAGACTAGACATTTGAGTCAGACAGGAGCACCATCTCATAAACAGGAATCTTTCAAGATTCTTTATTAAAGGCAAACTGACACATACAGCTTTCTCTACCATGAACATGTCTCCCTAAGTTTTAGTATGCCAAGATCATACCCAGAGGCAGGTAGGTCTACTCAAGCAAAAATTAGGAAGACCACATGGCAGGGACACAGACCCCACAGAGTGAAAATAAAGCAATACGTTCTTGCCCTAATAATTTTCGGTGCCTAAAGGGATAGTCTATAGTATCTACATAGGTTTCATTTGGCAAATACACAGAATCCTCTCAACTGTAAATGCCAAGTAATTATAGGCCTTAGCAAATGACTTAGGGATTACCCAAGGTAAGTTACTATGCAACCTGCTAGGGGAAAAAAAAAGTCCTTAGAATTTATCCTGTAATTAGGCTGTATGTACTATTGTCACACCCTAGGGAGATGTCTTTTGGGCAGATGTGATATTAAACATACTTTAATAAGCATAAGAATGGTGTAATTTAAAACCACGGCGCAGCTCTCTATGGGCAAAAAGCTAGGCTAAGAGCTAAGTCGAGTAGGGTTCTGGGAGTTCGGTTTGTAGGAAAGATAATAATAGAGCTAAATGAAACTTGGTGGTTTCTGGTTTCCAGCAGAGTACATGATTTGGTTTTCATGTGGGTTTGTCTCACCCTTTGAAGTGTGAGTTGGGCTTAGGATCTTTCAAAATTCAGACAAGAGGTTTGGGAAACAAGGGGCAGCATCTTCCAGGTTCTCAGCTTCTAATGAGATCTGAGTCTTGGCAGGCATTTTGATGAAGTAGCCAGGCCCCCGAGGGAAAGGCAGGAAGTGACATGTGCCAGATGAGCCTAACCATGCCATCACCCTGACTACCACTTCCCCAGAGACCTGGAAGGAAATAACCCAGGATCTTGAACCAAGAACCTTGGGAATAGCAGTGCTCTTTAGACCATTGGTCCTCTGCCCAGCCTGGGCTCTGAAGCCATTAAGAAAGAGAAAAAATGTTGTGGAGAAGGAGTGCACCTTCCTTGCCACCACTAAGGCCAACTGCTGACCAGCTTCTACTGAGTAGGTAAACCCAAGATCCACAGAAGTGACAGCAATCCCCCACAACACCCCAGACCATTGGTCCTGCTTCCAACTCTCAAAGCTATCCTCCTTTGAAACCACTCCCCCAACCCCACATCCAGAACCATGATGGAAATATAGCTTGGCCAGTGCTTCTGTGGGTGCTGAAGTCATAGGTACTGAAGACTCAGAAAAGAAAATTATTGCCACCTATGTCCTTGGCACTGTCAGTCATCCAACATCAGAAACCAATAAAGTTTTATTAGTGGAAAAAACATCAAAGATGATATAGTTACATTTGCTTTGCTGCTGCACTCTAAGGACCATGCCATCTTTCCATCTGTCTTGCAGTGTTCTTCTTACTTTTTCATTTGTATACCCAGCACTTAGCACAATGTTTTGCATGTAGTAAATACTTACTAAGTGCTTTGCATTTCATTCACCACTCAGAAATAGAATGATAAAAGATTGGGTTTCATTCATTCATTAACATTTATTAAATATCTAATGTGTTAAAGACCTTATGCTAGGTGCTATGGAGACTACAAAAGTTGTACCTCCTTACTTCAAGGGGGAAGGCAGCCTGCCTTGGTTGTAAAAGCATTGGACCTGCCCTCAGGAAGATTTGGTTCAAATCCTCACTTTGCGACTTACTAGTTATGTTTTTCTGGACAAATCATGTCCCCTTTCTGAACTTTGGCTTCCTCATCTGTAAAATTAAGATAGTAACACTTGTAATTACCCCACAGAGTTGTTGTGAAGCTCAAAAGATAATGTAAAGTGCTTTGCAAACTTGCAAGTGCTATATAAATGTCAGTTAATATTATCAATTTAGTAAGAGAGAGAGGACAAGTGTACACATAGTTGTAATAATAAAAGTCAGGCCTTGATACCTGATTGCTAGGAATTTTGAGGAGAGAAAGATCCCTTTTGGCTCTGGCCATCCGGGAATATTTTATAAAAGATGAAGTATGTGAGGTATGCCTTGAATGACAGGTAGGATTTTCACGGAAGAGGTTTATGGGCGTGGGGCGAGCATTTCAAGTGGAGGAAATGGAATGAGCAGTCACAGAGGTAAGAAAGTGTGAGGCATGTTAGAAGGAGAACTTTAGATGTTATCCAGTTCAGGCTCTCCCAAGTGCAGGATTTATTCTTATAGTTCCCCTGACAGATGTTTGTCAATTCTCTATTTTGATACCCCTAGTGATGCAGAGCTCACGACTTCATAACAGAGTTTGTTCCATTTTCGCCAAGATCACAGCAGACAATGCTAGTTTTTAAAAAGTTCTGTGTTCTATGGAGTCAGGCCACCTTACAGTGCTGCATTAAGCAAGTCTACTTTCTGTTCTTCCTTCTTTAGTCCCAGGTTCAGGACTCTAATTGGAAGGAAACTTAAAAGGTGATGAAGGGGGTCACTCTGTAAAGAAATGCCCTGGGCCTGCTTCCTGAGGAGGCCATGAGCTTGCAGAGATTGGTGAGCTACAAGGCAGGGAAAACCTCAAGAGTAGGACACCCTCAAATCTGGCCAGGGGAATTCAGAGAGACATGCATTGTGCTAAAAGAACTTCAATCACTGATCAGAGACAGGACCCAGGAGGCAGGAAGCTCTGTGGTCATAGAATTGCATAACAGACCGATCATGTCAGCAAATACAGGGAAGGAAGGCCCAAACCTGTTATAAGGAGTGTTATGGACAGACTAGACCCTGAGAGCTAGAAGGGACCTTCAGCATCACAATATGTCAGAGGTATGATGTAGCAGCCCCAAAGCCAATGTGATCTTGGACTGTATTAAGAAGAATATGACTTCCAGGAATTCCAAGGTGACTCCCATTGTCCTCTGCCAGCCCTGGTCAAGCCTCCTCTGAAGCACTGTGTTCAGTCCTGAGTATCCTAATTTAAGAATGACATTGGAGAGTGTGCAGAGGAAGGCAATGGGTGTGTGTGTGTGTGTGTGTGTGTGTGTGTGTGTGTGTGTGTGTGTGTGTGTGTGTGTGTGTGTGTAAGGCTTGGGGAAAGAACTAGGAATGCTCAGGTTGGAAAAGAGAAGGCCCCTGGGGCACACAATAGCTTTCTTCAAGTGTGTGAAGGGCTACCATATAGATGAGGCATTGGATTTATTCTGTGTGGCCTTAGAGGCCAAACAGAATCACTGAGGAGACATGGGAGGAAGCTGCAAAGAGATCCATTGAAATGTGGCGTCAGGAAGAAGCGCCCCACAGTCTGAGCTGCTTAAAGTTCAGTGAAACATTTTGGGAAGGTCATCCTTACTGGGGGGGGGGTGGTCTCCAAGCAGAGGTGGGCTTCTAGGTATATTTTAATGGGAATTCCTTTTCAGGTGTGGGTGGGACTAGAGGGGCATTGTGGCTCCTTGGAACTGAAATTATGTAATCCTGTAATTCCGGACAGAAAGACTTTGGACTGCAGAGTTTGGAGTTTTCATCAGGAAGAAATCCCAGGGTCTTGGCCCCCCCGAGCGGAGACCTGAGATATCACAAGGCTGCTGCTGGGGAGGCTTCCCCTTAGGGAAGGGGAAGGAAATATTCTAGCCCTAATTCTGAGGTAGCTTCCTACTTTAAGTGTTCTATTTAACTAATTCTGTTTTCAGTTCAGCTCTTTCTACCTAATGAAGGAAAATAAGTTCTGTCAGCACCATCTAAATTTTAGATTCTTGGAATAAAGCTCCAGTGGCCCCATCCCATTTCTCTGTTGCTGTTGCATTTATAAACAGACTGTTTCATGAAATGTGGTTTTTTTTTTCTATTATGATTTTAGTTTTTAATATTTTTTTCTTCTGAAGCTGGGGCTTGCATCTTGAAGTCTGGTAATGAGGACAGAAAAGTATAATCAATGAAAAAATAAATTAAGGACGTGATTCTCTCCCCCACTTCCCCTACTTCCTCTCCTAGCTCCATTATTCCTTTAACCTCAAAGGGAGGCTGCACAAGAATTCGTCTTTCTGTCTAGATTCCTTATCAGTACCTCTCACACTGAGAAATGCTGGAGTGATTTTACATGTGATAACAATGTGTACTCAGCCGAAGGAATTAACTTCTTTAAAAATATATAATAAAACGATTATTTGTCTGCTGCCAGTTTTCTCTTTTGGGCTTGGCCTCTTTTTTTTTTCCCTGGCCGGAGGCTCATGGGCCCACATTAATTTTTATGACTGTGCTAATGGAAAGTTTCTGCCCCTTTCTCACTTCAGGCCATGAAATGAAATAATTAGCTCCCATAAGGTAAGGAGGTTCATATCTCATTGAATATTTGGAACAATTATCCATGAGATCTACAGCTAATCCCCAAATCTCATTTTAGTGATCACTTTCTGTGTCCTTTCCTCTATGAAACATCATACTCAGAATGGTTATAGGGGCCAAAATGGGCAGGCTTGAATTTCATTTTTTTTTCCTTTAGCTTGATAAAGTCTCTTGCACAGGGCTCAGAAGAAACATAAGGCAAAGCTACGGGGAGAAGAGGAATTCTCCAGGTTTTGAATTTGGATACTCTACCCTCCCTCATAGCATTTCCAAGGAACAGTTTTTCGTTTTGTTCCCATTTTCAGTATAGTGAAAGGGAGGAATAGTGCAATGGATAGCGCCCACATACTTTGGCATCCACACAACATCTAGAGAGATCTAGAGAAAGGTCCAGAGCATCTGTGGAGGCTGGGGTGGGGGAGCCCCTGTTGAAGACTGATGGGAGATCATGGCAAGGGCTCCCCAGGCTGCTTTGGCATGGAGGGGGTCACCATCTGCATCACTAGGTGAATATCTACATCAGAAAACTCCCAGGTCTAACAAAGTGTCAGAAGTTTATCGATCATTTCAGAATTTATTTAAGATCAGCATCTGCTGGGGCAGCTAGGTGGCTCAGTGGATAGAACACCAGCCCTGGATTCAGGAGGACCTGAGTTCAAATCCAGCCTCAGACCCTTGACACTTACTAGCTGTGTGACCCTGGGCAAGTCACTTAACCCTAATTGCCTCACCAAAAAAAAAAAAAATCAGATGATGATCCACCTCAAGGATGTTGTCATTGGAGGGTTCAAGGCAGGCCAGTGTTGGGGCAGCACAGGCTTCTGTGACACCCAAGAGACAAGAGGCCTTTGAAGCTGACTGGACTCTCAGCTCTTGGTCTCTTCTGTGGTCCTTTGGGACCTTCCTTATGGAGACATTCGGTCCAGCCTCACATGACAGTTTGCTGGTAGCCCCCTGAGGGAGGGGTCCAGGGAAGTCAATTAAGTTTTGTTGACTTTTACTGGGGCTCTAAAGCAAAGATGGGGTGGAGTGGAGGGAGACTGGCATTCAATTCACCCTTTAGACACTTGTTAGCTGTATCAGTCTTAGCAAGTCCCGTCACCTCTCTCTGCCTCAGTTTACTTATCTGTAGAATGGGGATAACAATAGTACCCACCTCCAAGGTTTTTGTGAGGATCAGATGAAGTTATTTATACATATACAAATAATACATAAATGATATGCATACAAAGATGTAAAATAATATATACAATATAGAATAATATAGAAAATATACAATTGTAATATATGCAATAATATAGGAAAAATACATACAACAACATAAATATGTAAATTACATATGATGCATATATAAAATTTACAAATATAAATTAATACATAACAAACTTTCTACAGAGTCGCACATAAATGTTAGCAATGATTACTGTGAATGAATGAAAAATAATCAGTACTTACTGTGTGCAAAGTACAGTACCTGCTCTCAATGAGCTCATATTCTAATAGAGGGACACATTCTGGAGGTCTCTAACTAATGACGGAAGCGTCCCTGGTGCTTAAGGTGCAGATGATGGTGCACCTTCTTTTGTCATTTCCACTGAAATAAGCACATCCATTTCTGATTTCTTTTTTGTTTGTTTGTTTTTTTGTTTTTTTAGTGAGGCAATTGGAGTTAAGTGACTTGCCCAGGGTCACATAGCTAGTAAGTGTTAAGTGTCTGAGGCCAGGTTTGAACTCAGGTACTCCTGACTCCAGGGCCAGTGCTTTATCCACTGTGCCACCTAGCTGCCCCCATTTCTGATTTCTGATAGCCACACGATAGTGTCCTGGGCTTCGGCAGTAAAGGCAAGGGCTGCAGCACCTGCAGATGCTATCCCAGATGATGGATTCAGGGAGCACCCTTTACAAACACAAGCAGTGACTCCCCTCGTTCTTTTCTCCAACTTAGGATCATAGACTTAGAGCCATAAGATATGTCAGAGGACATCTAGTCCTACTCCCTTTATCTTACAAATGGGGAAACTGAGTCCCAGAGCAAGGAAGTGACTTGTCCATGTCACCCAGGTGGTAAGTGTCAAAGGTAGGTCGAGCCCAATACGGTTTCCATTATACCGTGATGGTACTCTTTGTCCCAGCACTCACTTTGCCTCCATCTCATTCTTCCCACAAAGATCTTGGGGTCAAATTCTCTTGCATAACCTACTTATACATCTAATATATTGGAACTCTTAAAGGCTCATGGGATGCTCTGGAAGGGGACTCAGAGATCATCCAGTTTCACTCCCTCCTTTGAAAGGAGGCCCAGGTTGGTAGTGCTAATGACTTACCCAAGGTCACAGGTGGGAATTGTACTTTAATAATGCTAGGGTCAGTGGTCTTTCTTCTTCCTGAGGTGTCTTTACGATGAAACTTCCCCAGGATATTCAGTGTTTGGCTAATCATCACACCCCACTTTTTGATTGCCTTTGTTTATTACAATTCACCAGATTAGAAAATCTCCATGTTTCCTATAGGACCTTGTGATCACCCCCAAGCAGACATTGTTTCTAGTCCTGTTCCTGCCATAGTGAGACTCAATGATTAGCTTTCCAGAGTAACCCTCTGTGAATGGTCCTCACAAGGGGAGAGGATAAAGTGTGGCCTCCAGCCTGTGATGAGGCTGCGGGACCTTTACAAAGCAGGTGCTGGTCCATTGTCCAAAGGGCACACTCTGAGAACCACACACTATCTTGTGATGGCCAGCCTGCACTCCAGGGAGGGCGCAGCTTCCTTTTTTTTTTTTTTGTAAACTTTTCTGATACTGGCTTCTTGTGGGTGCTTGTACTTCTTTCTTTCCTGCCTCGATTGGCCTATTCCTGCACTTGAACCCAATCTTTGTTCTCTGACTTCTGCTGTGATAGATTGCTACAGGTGATGCTCCTGCTTTGACTCAGCTTGGTACTTCTGACTCTGTCCTGGGTCTTTGTCTCTGGCTCTGACCCTCATTTCCTTCTCACCCACTGCCAATGGTGATTCCCAGCACCTGTGAAATTTAGCTTTGGTCTGTATTTCTTCTTTCTTGGCCTTCTCTTTCCAGAAGCCCACCTCCTGCCACCTTCATCGTCAGCAGCAAGAGAAGGATGGAATCCTGACTCTGCTTCTTACTCCCTGTATAACCTTGGGCAAATCACTTCCTCAGGCCTCTGTTTCCTTATTTGTAAAATGAGGAGGAGTTGAACTATATGGTTTCTTCTGGATCTAAATATAAGGCATGATCTCTGATGAGCCAGGATTGAAGTCCAGCTCAGCCACCTTTCTTGCATGACCTTGAGTTAGTTCCTAGAGCACTTGGTATACCTCAGTTTCCTCATCTGTGAAAACAGGGGTTTGGATTAGATGAGTTCTGACTAAAGTTCCTTCCAACTTTAAAATTCTCTGCTCCTTTGGCCCTGTTAACAGTGATACCAAACTCCTTCTTCTTGGGTATTTGGTAGCTATGAAAGGACATGGAGACCTTCTTTAACAACCCAGTGTTGCAGTGACTTCAGATGAGTGTGTGCAGTAAAACCCTCTTAGGAAGGGCCTCACCGAGCTTCAGGTTCAACCAGCCTTCTTCCTTTTCCCACCTTATAGCACCTCTCTACATGAAGACCTAGAGACTCATGGCTAGTTCCTTCCAAGGATGGTCGGAGCTAATGACTTCCCAGGGGCCGCTACGGTAGAGTGGAGAGAATGGCTGACCAAGTCAGACGACGAGTGTCTAGTGGGCTGCGGTTCCCTCCTTGATGAATTCTGGGTCCTTGTCCGTTCTAGATTGAATGATACAAGGTTCTATACTGCAGTGGAAATGTCAGGAGCCCTTATTAAAATTGAACCTGGCCCTCTCACCTATGTCCTGATGTTACTGCAATGTAGTTGTTCAGTTGTTTCTGACTTTGTGACCCCATTTGGGGTTTTCTTGGCCAAGATCCTGGAGAGGTTCTGCCATTTCCTTCTCCAGCTCGTTTTACGGAGGAGGACACTGAGGCAAACGAGGTTAAGTGACCTGCCCAGGGTCACACAGCTAGTAAGTGTCTGAGGCTGGATTTGCACTCAGGAAGATGAGTCTTTCTGAGCTCTACCCACTGCACCACCTAGCTGTCCTTTCGCTGCCTGGGCCACTCGCATTTCTAGATCTCTTTCTGCTTTATGAAAAGCCTTGCTTACAAGTTCCCTGTGAGGTAGGTAGGTAGTGAGGAGCTGCTCCCCTTTTTGGGTCTGGACTTATGATCTCATCCACATGGAAATTTCCACTGATGCTCTTTGATTGGCCCTTCTCTGTAACTTAGTCTCAGCGAGGATATTGCCTGGTGCTCTGAGGGGTTAGATGATGTCCCATGTTCCCTAGTTTTAGCACAGCCAGCTTGTGCTAAAGGCAAGACTTGAATCTGGGGCTTCGTGACTCAAAGGTCTGCTCTTCATGCACTTGGTCACACTAACTCACAACATTATCAGCTTATAGATGTGAAAATTGAAGTCCTGCAGAGGTCAGTGCCTTGGTAGTTACCATGTACCCTCACATCCAAGATACGATTGCAGCCCATGCCTCTTGTTTTCACATTTGGTGTTCTATTCAATGCACCACATCATTCCCTAAACTCCTTTCTCCTGTGATTGACAACCAGATGGCCTGCCTGTGATTAGTGAGGTCTGTGGTGGGAGTGGGGTGGTGGTGTGGGTGCCAGTGGAGGGGGCATCCTCTGCTTGTGAATGTGCGCTCTCTCTCTCTCTCTCTCTCTCTCTCTCTCTCTCTCTCTCTCTCTCTCTCTCTCTCTGTCCATTTTCACGGGCCATCCCTCTTGCCCAGGATGCTCATTCTCCCCACCTCTGCCTCCTGGCCTTCCTGAATTCCTTTAAGTCTCTGCTAAAGCCCCATCTCCTGCCTTTCCCCATCCTCCTTAGTCTTAGTGCCTGCCCTCTGTGGACCAGCTCCAATTTATCCTGTTTATATCTTACTTATACATAGTTGTTTACATAGTTGTCTCCCCCATCATGCTGTGAACTCCTAAGAGCAGGGGCTGGCTCTACTTTTGTCTGTATCCCTGGTGCCTGGCACAGTGCCTGGCATATAGTAAGTGTTTAATAAATGCTTGTTGACTTGACCCGATGGACACATGTACCCTTGCTTCACACAGGATCTTGCCCTGCCTCAGTTCCCCAGAATTCTACTCTGCTGACCTTGCAAAGGTACTTTTCCATCCTCCATCCCCAGGAGAGTGATTGCCATGTTCCTGCCACTTTCCTACCCTTCAGAATGGTGTAGATTTAATAAAGGTCCTGCTCTGTAACTATACCCTGAGGGGGCAAGCAGAAAGGCAGCAGTTACATAAGTCAAGCAAATGAAATAAAACAGAACCCAAAGAGTTGGAGAAATGGGTTATTTAAAACAGCTCTGGCCCCCTCTCGGCTTCCCAGAGCAGGGCTTTCTTTCACCTGGAGTCTTTCTGTCTGCTGGCCCCAGAAATTCCATAAATCCCCCTCACACACATGGCTAAGTTCTCCCAGGGAGCCCTGGACAGGGAGAGCCAATTAGGCAACTGGGCCTTTAAAGTTACACTGTTCGTAGCCTGGCACATGTGTTTTCTGGGCAAATCCCCTTTTCCCCCAAACATGAAACTCCATCTGTCAGTGTATGATATGATCTTAACTGCGTGTCTCCATGTGGCTGCCAGGAGCGATGATGGATTTGAGCTTTTGTATGTGATTAGATCACATTTACCGACATCCTACGCCTTGATTTACAACCCAGACTAAATTCCATGATTTTTTGAGCAAAAGTCTTTCGTTTGAATTTGTGTTCTGTGGCTAAAATCATGGTTAATGACAGTTGACACCTACACGGGGCTTTAAGATTGGTAGAGATGATTTATTTCACTTAACCTGATCCTGATGGCACCTCTTGGAGGTAGGTAATATTATTATCCCCAATTTTCCAATGAGAAAACTGAGGCTTAGAGAACTCAAGTGACTTACCCAGTGATTTCCAGAGATAGTAGATGTCAGAGGTGAGATCTGAGCCCAGGTCGAACTGAGCCCAGCACTCAAGCCACTACGCAAAGAACCTCTAGAAGGGAGGAAGATCTGTCATTGTTTGAGATGCATATGTTGAATAAAATACTTTAGTTAAAATGGTTCCTTTCAGGCTGCCAAGGGCTCCATTGAAAGAAGGAGTAGTGTACAGCATGAAATAAATAGGATCTGTGATTGATGAAAGACTCTCCCAGATGAGGAAACTCCCTCTACCAAAGCAGGCAACCTTCCACATGAGGTTAGGTGACTTGTCCAAGATCACACAGGTATCATATCTCAGGTCTTCCCTTATTGTGAGGCCAACATCAAACTGCCTCAATATGAACCAACTATGCTTTCTAAAAGTCTAACTTTCATTCTTCAAATCAGTTCTCCCCCATCTCTTTGCCTGGGATGAACAATGCATAGTCTTCATTGACTTTTTTTTTTGGCGGGGCAATGAAGGTTAAGTGACTTGCCCAAGGTCACACAGCTAGTAAGTGTCAAGTGTCTGAGGCAGATTTTGAACTCAGGTCCTCCTGACTCCAGTGCTGGTGCTTTATCCACTGTGCCACCTAGCTGTCCCCAGAAA